>NC_088691.1:83838063-83968063 GCF_028017835.1 Emys orbicularis | reverse complement strand
TAGCTGTGGAGGGAGATGGGCCTGGCTGCTGGGGAGCTAGATAAGGTACCTGGAGTGGAGCAGGGCTGGGGGAAGGCCAATGGAGCTGGGGAGCTGCGGCCTGGAAACCCACAGGCTGCGGCCTAGTATAAAGCCAAATAGGTACTGGGGTTGCAGGGGACAGCCCAAGGCTAGGCCGAGGCAGCAGGTCCAAACCCCTCCTTGCCTGTGATGAGTGGCTTATACTGCAGTCTGCCCCAGGGAGCGGGGGCTAGTTGGTGACTGGCAGTAGCCTACGACTGAGGTGAGGTGGGGATAGGTGTTCCCCGGGGAGGGGAGACCCAGCGAGACTGCGGGGTACTGCAGGGGACAGCATCCCGGTCTGAAAGGGGCACCGGGGTCCAAGGAGGACTCTGGACCCAGCGGGAAGCAGGACACCAGCCTGCAGAGGGTGCTCCTGGGTCGAAGAGCTAATTCCCAGGACAACTGACAGGAGGTGCCGCAGGGGTGAGTCGCCGCCCCGGTACACTTCCCTACTTGCGTAACTTCAGTTTTCTGTGTGTACATTCTATCTGTACCAAACATTATTCCTAAAAACAAATGAGACTACAGCTCTGCATTGGAAAGTGAATTTGTACAAATGTCATTGTGGACCTCCAGAATTGCTGTTTGCAGTGTTCTTGTGGCCTAGTTGGGCACAGGATATGAGTGGGTGAGGCAATTTTATTGGATCAACTTCTGTTGGTGGAAGAGAAGCTTTCAAGCTTCACAGAGCTCTTCTTCATGTCTGGTGAAGGAAATCAGAGTATTCAAGTTAAATAAAAGGTGGGACAGATCGTTAGGCGTAAGGTTCACAATACATGTTGTGGGAGACCATGTAAAATGAAGTGAGCAATTGTCCTACACCTGCAAAAGTGTTAATGTAGGGTTGGTAGGCAGCTGGTGTGTTACAAGTTGTTGTAATGGGCCATTGTGACATTCCCCTGGTGTTATCTGGAACAGTGATCTGCTAGGTCACTCCAATCCTTGACTCTGGGAGCCAGCCTTACGCTGCTCTGCTGTGAGAACCCCCACTCCTGGGCTATTCACGCACATCCTCTGGCATGTAAACTGCGCCTTGGATTGTGCAACCGAATGACACTAGCCAATATCTCCGGTCCCAGACACAACCCTAGGAACCTCCGTCTTGCAGTGTCCAGTTATGCCCGCTGGACACTACAAGCTTACATGAGTTCGTCAATTTAACAAAGAAATTGATATATACCAGGCTTGTTATCCCAAGAGGAGTCTCTGACATGCTTCAAACCAAACGGGCTAACTTTCACTGCCCAACCCCATAAAGGAATTCCTAAAAGGACTACTACACTACCTCCACTTCTAACCAAAATGAATATAATCACAAACTGAGTTTGTTTTGGTGAAATTAAGAAATAGATGAGAGCAGATTACACTAAAAAGATGGAGAATCCACTAAATTCTTCTAAAATGTAATTCATCCATTTCACTTACCTCTGGTATTGAGTTTGTATAAATCTCTATGCTATTCTCCCAAATTAAAGGGTAGAACATAACACATGTAGCTCACCACCTAAGGAAATACAGAACACGTAAACATTCTGGGGGGAGGGATAGCTCAGTGGTTTGAGCGTTGGCCTGCTAAACCCAGGGTTGTGAGTTCAATCCTTGAGGGGGCCATTTGGGGATTTAGTTGGGGATTGATCCTGCTTTGAGCAGGGGGTTGGACTAGATGATCTCCTGAGGTCCCTTCCAACCCTAATAATCTATGATTCTAAGGCGATCTCTTTTGGTCAAGAATCAATGGCGAAACATTTAGAAGTAAACACATTGCCAACTTAGTCTTTTTCCCTGGGTACATTGTACTCAGACTGAAAACTATCAAAACTTTGGAGCAGTCAAATAAAATATTCAAATTAGAATAAACTTTTGATAAGCATCAAGATGTGCCCAACTTTTTTTTTTAATTTAACTGAAACTCTACTGGCATCCTGAGTACTGTGTTTTATCTAACAGCTCAATAAAAGTGTAAATATAGCCAAAACCATGATGTGTGGGTAATTAAAAGACAGCCTAACTTCACTCCATAACAACAAAAACTTGTAGCAGAATATACATTGATAAGGAAGCCGCAACTTGCATGAGCTTGAGCTACCTCAGCTTTCCATTTTCTGGCAGTATCACATGGGCTAGCAAAAATCCTCAAAAATATTCTCCATGCAGAAGCTTCTTCAGCACAGTTTCCTCAACTGGTTGGGATACATACACCAATATAATTCACAGGAGATCAGCAGTGGCACATCACCCAGAGAAGACCAAATAAGTCACTTCAGCAATACCCTGGTCTTAATTGACCCAGGTAGTTGGAATGCTGAGGTTGCTCTTGAAACTGGGTCTCTTGCATGGATAAACAGCTAGTATGACAACAGTCTGACTGCTTATAAAGCATTCTAAAAAATTAAATAAATAAATAAAAAAGAAGCTTGAATTCAGACTCTCAGCATTTTAGAGCTCATTCAACTGCAGATAAAATTACAATTCTATTGATTTTGTTTTTCCTTCTGAGAGATGGGGAAATGACACACTGAAGACGTTACAGAAGTTTATTTACACTAAAGTAATAAAGTTCTGGAACACATACAGAAATTCAGCATCAGATAATGAACCATTAATAAGAGCAGAGCAACAGAAGAGAGAATCCACTGTCAGTATTTTCAGGTAGTAGTACTATAACAATTAATATTTATAGTTTGTTAGCACCCAAAGACCTTGATCAGGACTGGTGCCCCATTCTGCCGGGCACAGTACAAATACAAGAGAGAAAATCCCTGCCAAAGTAAAGCGAAAACAAAGAGCAGGGGATGTGGATACATCATACAAGCAAATATATATGGTGAAGAACTGGCACTGCTTTGTTAGTTACAAACACAAACATTAACGTTCATTTGAAGTTGAGGTAACATTCAAGTATCAGCATTCTGTATCGGTGAACACGATAGTCAAGGTCGGTATCAGCTTTCTATTCTTTTTCAGTTGCTAATAACAACCTTCTCAAACAAATTCCTTTCGGGTTGCAACTTTCCATGCTTGCTGTTATGAATATGATTTTTTTCATAAAACTTAAGGAAAATCTTTGAGTTATGTGAACATGACTCCCTTTCCTCCCAGCTTCCATATACCTGATAGTCACACATCTCAAAAATGCTGAACTTAAGTGTCACTTATCTTGTTTCATAGTCCTCACTGAAGAAAGAAAAACAATTGCCATGAATTTTGTAAATACTCTAGCACAGTGGTTCTCCAAGTTTTGTACTGGTGACCCCTTTCACATAGCAAGCCTCTGAGTGTGACCCCCCCTTATAAATTAAAAACACTTTTTTATATAGTTAACACCATTATAAATGCTGGAGGTGAACCGGGGTTGGGGTGGAGGCTGGCAGCTCACGACCCCCTGAGGGGTCCCAACCCCCAGTTTGAGAACCCCTGCTCTAGCAGCTGATGAGAGACTGAATGGAGATCCTGGTAATGGAAATGCAGGTTGCTGGCCAGAACTACAGATTCTGTTCCTTTTGAGGCACAATCACAATGGATAAAGATAAACAACAGTAGATCAATGAATGCCAGGTAATTCTCTGGAGCAATAAGTGGAATGACTGACCAGGTTTACTCTTTCCAGCCTGCTTTAACCTTTTCAAGTCCAGGATAGGCATTCCAACCAAGTCCTTCAATTAGCAAATTGCTTCTGTAGGCCAGTGTGGGTGGGGGAGACAGTAGAAGGGGAGCGAGAGAGAGAGAGAAAAGAGGAACACTGTGTCACCATCACCCTTGAGGAGCAAGGATAGAGAGAGGGGCTTGGCACCACTACCTCAACTGGCTATTGCCGTGTAGGTCAACATGATTGATTAGCTGGTCTCAGTAGCGTTAGGGGTAAGAGACTGGAATCTATACAAAAGGAGGGGACAAGGCCATGATGGTGCCTTCAGTGGCTGCCACCCCCTGACAGGACGGTGCTACCGATGGTAATTAGGTTAAAAAGGACACATGAGCTGGCCTAAGGCAGGAATCTTGTGAAATTCACATCCAGGTGTCCCCTCATTTATGCATTAGCATAGGAAGCTGTTCTCATTACTGTTACAGGGTTGGGAAGATTGCACGACTGTAGGAGGAGTAAAGTAGGGAGAAGGGAGTTGTATGATGCTCTTGTTGCCATTATTGTGGTTAAAATTTGCATTAAGTTGCTGGTTTCTGTATTTATGCTGGTTTGCTCTGCACAAGAGTCTATTATCAGTTTTCTTCTCTCTTCTTAACGGCACTGTTGCAACTTCTAACTCAGCAGTATGAGGTGGCTAGTCTTTTAAGGAAAGTTAGTTAAAAGGCCAACTAGCATAGGATGGTTGAGTATGCAGCCTTCCAAAGGTGGTGTGGTTGTGAGAACATGGAGAGTTAATCCTTCCAGGGATTTCAAAAGGGCTAAATAGAAGGGACTGATAGGGGCGTTGCTGGATGATGGAGGAGCTAAACTCTAAACACACGAGTGAGTATGTGTGGGTGAGTGGGGAAAAGCTATGCATTGGAATGTATAAGTGGTTAGGCCTGCTGGTCATTATGTGCCCTGGAACTCCCAGATTACTAATCTAGGGAAAGGGGTTTGATGCAGGTCACATCCAAGAATGAGTGAACCCTTTCCTGTTGGGCATCTGCTGCCACTAGACTGGTATTATTAAACATAGTTAAGGCCAATCTATGCAAATCTTGGGATAATTTTGCATGTCTTCCTTCTGCTGTGTCTAGTTCTTCCTTTTGAATATTGTATCGCAGAGTAACACTACAAGCATCTGAGTCTGGTGGGTGTCTACCTGTCTGCCATGAATAAGAGTTGAGAAGTCTGGCATGAGAAGATAGAATTGGACAGCCCTAGAGGAAAACTTGCTTGTCTTCTCCAACCATTTCTTAAACTCCTCATCCTTTTCACATTTCTTAACCCTCCAGATCAGTGGTGAGCAACCTGCGGCCCACGGGCCACACGTGGCCCGTCAGGGTAATCCGCTGGTGGGCCGCCAGACAGTTTGTTTACATTTGCACGGCTGTCTGCAGCTCCAGTGGCTGTGGTTTGCCATTCCCAGCCAATGAGAGCTGCGGGAAACGGCACGGGCCACAGGGACGTGCTGGCCGCCGCTTCCCGCAGCTCCCTTTGGTCAGGAACAGCGAACCACAGCCACTGGGAGCTGTGGGTGGCCATGCAAATATAAACAAACTGGCGGCCCGCCAGCAGATTACCCTGACGGGCCGCGTGCAGCCTGCGGACCGCAGGTTGCCCACCACTGCTCTGGATATGCCTTCATTTCTTGCATTCCTGCTGATGCAGCCATTCTTGGAGCTTTGCTTGGGAATACTTTCACTCTACCTGCTGCCTCTATATGAAGGTGATTTCTGTGCCATCTCATTATGCTGCTGTCTGGTCAGCTGTTCACTGACCCTGCCCCACTCATTTCTCCAGATCCATTAGTGAGCCATCCAGAGACTTAACTTATAATTGTCTTTTCTCCACTTCCCTGCTCTATCTTGGTGGTCAAACCAAAGCACAAAATGTGCTCTTCTGGCCAGCTCACCTCCTAGTGTCCACCTTGCATTCATATTACAGGAATCTGTGAAGAAGCTGGTAGACTGCCTGCTTAATATGTTTGAATCCCAGAACGAGTGGAGGTGAGAGCCAAAATCCCACTGTTAGAGTGCTCAAGTGGTCATCCATTACTGCAACAAACTTTTCTCAATGAATATGCCACTGGTACCCAGATATGTGTTTTCACTAGCCCAACTATTATGCAATGTTCCAAGCACTCCTTTTGACATATACAGTTACATTCTAGTTTTCAAGATGTCATCGGTCAGGAGAGCTATATATCACTAGATTGAGTAGGCCATCATGCTGTCATAAATTTACTTAAAGTTTAGTGTGATGCAATCACATGTCAAAGTGTCATGGAAATCATCAGCCATGTCAGAGCACCACAAAGGATCAATTACATGTACAGAAGTTCCTTGCAATCAATAACAGGTAATACACAATTGTAAGAAAGGGAAGGAGCGGACAAAAAAATTCAGTTTGTTTAATTTGCCATTTACCATGTATAAGCGTACATTATTAGAGATTCAAAGAGATGTTTGTGGTATTATTCTAATCCAGGCCTTGCATTACACACAATATGCCCTTAATTAAATCTGTTTTAGGGACAGGGTCATCCTCAGAATGCAATTTATTAAGGGCACAGAATGATTTCTCACTCTGCCATCTAGTCTTCATGATGCCAAAGGCAGACACATTTTTAAAATAGTTCTTCTGAGTACCACCCATAACAAAAAGAAAATGGAAGTTATCTGCTGCATAGGCTACAAATCAGTGATTAAAGTATAGAACCATAAGTGACCTAGCTGCAATGGAAAAACTATCTTTCAAAATATGGGGCAGTTTGAGCAGCAACCAATTGTACTTAACATGCACAAATAGACATGAATCATATACAGTACCTTGCTATTGAACATATGTTTCCCTCTCTTCCCTTCCTTCCTTCCTTACATACAATCAGCATTCAGAATAAATACAAATTTGAATGTAAAGAACCATAGCTCAGACTTTATTTGATAATTACTTTAGACTTAGTTAAAACTACCAGGAGGCTTTCAGGAAAGGGCCAAAGAAATGAAAGGCACTGTTGGTGGGTGGGAAGGACTTGAGGAAACCCTGTTAAAATAATGAAAGTACTCTTTCCCAGTAATCTTTGCTCCTGATTATTATCCATAGACTTCTACACAACAATCTAGACATAGGCACAGCAGGCAGCCAAGGCAAATCAAGTAGCACCACAGGATCAATCTCATCTAATACATCTGATTCACTATTTAGCTGCCTCCTTCGCATATGCAGGAGCAGAAAATAAAAACCCTTAAGTTCTAGTACCACAATGTAAACACACAGACCAGAAAAACTTAAGATTACAAGAGAAGCTATTAACAACAAAACCAAACCACCATAATTTAATACCAAAGCAATTTCAATGCACCCACTTCTCTGAACCATCATCTTCCAGGTAGATTTCTGGTCATGCACAGTAACCACTCACAGAAGTAATTTCTACTTCATATAACCTAAATAACTCAACTCCTGGAAATGTGTATATAGGACAACAGGATAGCCAGACTATAAAATGGATATGACTATACTGCAGGAAATTCAAGGAAAGCTTAAACACTTCCCCCTAGTTTTAACTTAGTCTGAAGTAATTACCAAATAAATGACTGTTGGGCATTTTCCCCACAAAATGAAATGAAATCTCAGTGTTAACACAATTTCCTAATTGGAATTCAGAGTTATCTTATTCAAATTCGAGATGTGTAATACAAACAGACAAATGTTGTTCTTATTGTGTATGATCAAAAGGTTCAAATAAAGTTTTAGTTTACATGAAAAGCAGTTATAAATACAATATCTGAAATAACATTCTGGAAATTATATTTTAAAATCTAGAGAACAATTAATCAATTGCCCTTGCATTTAAAAATGTTATATTTTTCAAGTATGATACATTATACCCATTATATTCTCCTCTATTTGGTCTGGAACAACCATAAGCTTTGGAGAGGCAATGAAGTCCTGAGGAAGTATCTTATATAACCAGAAAGCCCTGTTCATCTCCCCAAAATACTAGCTGGAAAGGGGAAATCTGGAGAGGATTTCCTCAGATGATAGCTATAAGCTCTACTCACACAACACTTATTTTCTTCAATGATAATTATATTTTGTTCACATTATTACATAAACAAATTGGAAATAGAAGCAAAATCAAGACCTTTCTGAAATACTTTTATCTGAGGGAAATAATATTAGAACATTTCATGTGAATTAGCTATGGGTCCCCTCACCTATTTTTTTTTAAAATAACATTTAAATAGAGTTCTTTGAATATATGTTTGTATCTATAAATTGCACTTTATTATTAAGATGAAATGAGATGGTGCTAAGACATCAGAGATAAAATACTGGAAATGAAGAGCAGTGATTTGGGAGTTATGAATAAACACTAGGTCAGATCCTCAGCTGGTGTAAATCAGCATAGCTTCATTGACTCCATATTTAGGAGCTGATTTCAATGGAGCGATATTGATTTAAATCACCAGAAGATTTGGCCTATTATTCCTTACTTGGCCAGCTCCTCTGATATTTCACAGTTGCTGGGGTTTATGCTTTCAGAATACACTGAAAGGTTTGAGCACATAGTTACCCCACTTTGTCTTCATACTTTTGATCACATATTTTCCTATATTTCCTCCTTACTCTCCTTTCCCTTGACAAGTTCAATTAACCCTGATCATTCTCCCCTTTACAAGCTCAGTCCTCCAGAAAAAAAAAAAGTAAGTATTTCCCCCTCTCTCATGTTTGAAGCTTCAAAAGCTTTATTTGTTCCATAAGAAGATTTCTAAAATAAATGGTTACAAAATCTTTGACAATCTAAGTCACTGATGAATGGTATGCCAAGTACATCCAGCAGTTTTGCTAAACAAACACTCCTGGATGTATATGGTATGTCTATTTTCATTCAAAAGGATTAATATTCCTTAGAAAATTACTGCTTAAACATATTTACATTTTTTTATATAGCACACCCATTTCTGAAGCAGCTGGGCATATGCCTATTTCAAAAGCCATGAAGCAAGTTATACAAACTGTTCAAATTACTGCTTCATATTTTAAAAGTGAATATTTTTCATAGGATTTTTAATCTATACTACAGTAGTCCCAACATTCCTCTGATTACCCTTCCATTGCATTCCTCGCTTTTTTTCAAGCACCCCCCCCCCCATCTCCACAGTAAGTGTCTCATGGACACTAGTTAATTTTTTTTTTTAAATGCAGTGCTGCTGATCTTATACTTGGGAGTACCAACAGCATATAGATATGAAATGACCAGCTGTGGGTAGAATACAATCACTCTTGTAATATCTTTAATTTTCCTAGTTACAGGTACACAAAACCATGAGACACTATGAAAGGAAAGAGAAATTGAAAGAGTGTGAAAAAATCAGTTCATTAAAATTATAATAATGCTGGACAAGATCTGCAAGCTCAGGATGGAAAAACTTTTGTTTCTGGGAAACAAGTTTCTTAATGGTGAAAAACATGGGGATGATCATAATTAATTATAAAAATATGGCATATCTATTTCATATCTAGCAATTATACCTTTTTGTCTGTAGTACTTTCCAATTAGAAACCTCAAAGCACTTTACAAACATAAAGCCTTATCCAAAGACCATTAAAACCAATGGAAGTCTTTCCATTGACTTCAAAGGGTTCTGGATCGGGCCCATTAGCTTAACAACATCCCTCAGAGATATGAAGGTACTACCTCCCCAGTTATATAGATGGGGAAAATGGAGTCACAATGACATTAAGTTGTTTACCCAACATCAAAACAGAAATCTGCACCAGAATCAGGAAGAGTCACTCATGTCCCGACTACCACTCTTAGGCCTCGTCTACACTAATTAGGTAAATTGATCTAAGTTACGCTATTTAAGTTACACAAGATACGTAACTTAAGTCGACGTAGCTTTGATGGACTTACAGCGGTGTCTATACCATGCTATTAAGGCCCCAATCTTTTTCTATCAATTATTTAAAATCTTAGAGAATGATCTTGTAATCCCTTACTCAGGTGAAGAATCCCACTGATTTCAACAGGATTATTACAAGAATACAGGTTTGAAAATTCTAGGCACTGTTTGTGTTCTACTCCTTATTCTTTCACTGATATAACATATAAGTCACTTCAACTAAGATTCTCGACTCGCAGTCCAAACTAACTTACGTTTGAAATTTCAATTAAAATCGCACCGTCAGGTGTCAGCTTAGACCCAAAATTTAGAATGCGCAAAATCAAGCTTGATAAAGTTCCAAATCCACAGAAAGGTGCCTCTAGTTGTTATGTATTTTTAAATTTCAATGGGAATAGTATTTTAAGGAATAATATAGTCTTCTTGTACTGTTTGAAGCCAGACACTGAATACATTATAAAAAAAAGGGAGATGGTCATTTTTCACTGCTCGTGCTAAGTACAGTACAATGCTAAAAAGTAAAAGCACAAATAGTGAAATGTAAGTTCATTTTTAAAATAATTTTTGGTACTAATAATTTAAACAACAGAACAGCTAAGGATTCTTTAAAAATACATGAAGTTTAATCTGACAACATCCATTTCATTAGGGTATCACTAAGTTTAATGAAAATGTATATTCATGAGGGAAGGGATTTATTATCACTGTCTTAGGATATTAGTGGACCAGTGATGATTGTCAACTCTCTCAAAAATATTTCAATAACCATGTCACTTCTGAAAAACAATGCAAATTCATACTGCCCACTAGTATTTACCTGCAGAATAGATATGAATCCTTCAATTATTTTTAAAAGGCGGATAATGAAAATACAGCATAGGGACTGCAAAACAAATATAGTTCTACTATTAGCTGGTGTACCAAAGACTGAGGCAAACTTGCTTTCTTCCCTTGCTCCCTCAACATGTAAGCCACTAATTACTCTTAATTCACAGTGAAGAAAAGCTGTACATAGAAGATTGTATGGTTTAACTGAAATATAATGACAAATATAAAACAGCTCAAAGTTTGGCCATTATATTAGAATAGAATTCCTTTAAATGCTTGAAGGGATTTCTGTCTCTAATATAACCTTTTTGAAGCTCAGTATAGATATAATTTTAAATAGAGCTGCTATTAGTGGAATAATATTTTGAGATAAATGCCATGATATCCTCCTTTTCTGTAGTAAATGACCATGCACAAGTTTCCAAACACGGACACCTTCTTGCCTTAGCCTAAGTAGTACACATCTAGATGATCTAATTTTAACAGAGTCTCTGGGTTTTTGCCTACCCTTCTCTTTTTCTAAATTTCAGATCCATCAACCTCAAAGAAAGTGTTTGTCACTGAAGCAACCAACCTCCTCCAACACTGGTCACTTCTCTACTAAAAGTAAATAGGTGGTTGTTGCTTGGACAGAATGCCTGAAGTCATCACAAGGCCAAGCGTGTCATCTTTTACATTGTGCTTTTCATTTGCATGCCTAGAAAGCAAGAGTCTCAAGGTTTACCATTAGTTGCGTTGCCAGTATTATGATGTTTTGTACTGCCCTCAAAATGCAGACCCTGCAAAAATAAATGCATTTTAAAATCATTACACAGGGTTGCCTGGTGGCACAGTGCAAAGCATGATAGCTGTAATTATGTTTGGGACTCTTATGCCCCAGACCAGTGTTTTCAACCTTTTTGATACCAGGGACCGGTATCAAAGACCTTGCAGCCTTCCTAATCTGTGGCAGGGAGATCTCAGGGACCGGTGCCAGTCCATGGACCAGTGGTTGAGAAACCCTGCCCTAGACAAGAAAACCAGGCACATCATGTTACTGTTGCATTTATTCTCCTGGGTGTAGTGCCAAGCATATTACTGTAGGACATCTTACTAGCTTGTTAATGAACAAACATGTTCTGTCCTCTCAAATTACAGGCGAGTGAAACAGCAGTAGTATTGGCCTGACAGTATGTGCAGGGAAAAAAAGGTCCTCCTCTATAACAAAAACAGAGATATATGACAACACTGTAATGTGTGTTACATCCCCAAGCACAACAATAAAGAGTGATGTGAAGATGACCAAGCTAATAGCAAAACCAGGATTTACTCAAGCAATAACAAATAATACATATTTGAGGTGATTTATAGAACTTCTAACTGAATGTATTGTGTATATATGGAATAAATAAATGGATGGAAGCAGCCCAACCTTTTGACTGATATCTTTAGAACTATGTATTTTGTCCGGCAAGACATTAATGTCAACAGACATTCTGACAAATCTATATTAAAGAAACAGAATATTCACTCCTAATAAAACAAAAACAATAAAACAACTGTTTATATAAAAGGTCATTAAGCATATATTTAAATTAGAACTCATTCAGAACAGCTGTTAGGTTTTTCCTGGTTTAATGCCATATATTGAAATAAACTGCTAAAAATAACAAATTCCTTAAAGCACAATTTTTTCACCTGTAAGACAAAAAAAAAAATGCTATGAATTAAATAATTAGAAGTTTCCTTCTTTACTTAAGTTATTTAGTCCTGCTAATATATTAACAATATAATCAGACGCGATGCCACTACAGAGCCCAATGCTGTATGTAGCTTAACATGAAGGATTACAGAAACCTGCAGCAAAAATCAACAATCTGTATTATAATACACAATTTTATTGCAGAATATTATGCAAACAGGAAATGTTGAACAATCCCTTCTCAGACTACATCTGATCAAACAAATCATGAAAGCAGGTTTGTTTGTTATTTTAACTGAAAAAGTGACCTTTACAAACAAAACATCTTCTAAACAGCATAAAGTACGTAAGCATTTCTCAGTTTGAGACCAGATAAAATTGGTGATTATCAATGATTTCACAAAGGTTCTGTGTCAGGGAACCATGGTTAATCCTACAATTAGTTCTATAAGATATATGCCTCATAATAGGTACAATGACAATAAAATACAATATAGTGAGTATGGAATTATTCTCTACTTCAGTAGCACTGAATATAAGAATACAATAAAGAATTAACAGTGATGGCAAAAGACAGTAGTAGTAAAAATTATAATGTGTTCTCAATATATTTTCATAGTGCAGCCAAAGATTATTCTGGTATACATTATTTGCTTATGCTTTCATTACCTGTTTTTCAGCTATGGGAAGACACTGTGTCTGTGCACATGTGTATTAATGTTATAAATGTGAGAAGAGAATTATCCATCTGCTTGTAGATAGTTTAAAAACTAGGTACTGTATATAAATGTATTTATCTTTTATATACTTTTAGATAAGTATCATTGTCCACCTGATGGTATGCAAGTATGACTTAACCTTGCCTCCAAAGTGGGATACCAGGAAATGTTCGAGCCATTAGCTGGAGTCACCAGAACAGCATCAAACCAGCCGCCCTGGCAAGGTCTGACCCTGAAAACTGATTGTGGGGTGTTGGGCAAGGAGCACCACTTCCTCTTTCCTTTACATGTGCCTTTGATACCAAGACTAAGTGATATGCTAAGTTTCCTGGCCAAATTCTAATTGAGGTATTTACATTCTACGTTCCTCTGTTTTCCCTTTTTCAAGGTATGAGAGTAATTCTTTCCTTACCCATAAAAGAAGTGCTGTGTAGGACTGCTGGCCACCACATTTCCTCCCATACTGTAGGTGGTTACATATCAATGGTGGTAAAAGTGATATCTATACTGTACACAGTCTATAAAAGAGATCCTTTAGGAGTTAAAGTGTTATCAGAGTAAGGTATTACTGCTGTTTATTCCAACTGCATTGAGATTTAGTTGCAGGACTTCCAGTTAACGTCAAAATGAGAGCTGTGTAGTTAAACCTTTGGGTCAGTTTCTTCACTGGTGTACACAGGCATAAATTTAAGTCAAATACCACTTTACACCAGCAGAGAACCATCCCCTTCACATATTTTTTTTAAAATGGTGACTTTTTTAAACCAATCCATCTACTACTGAACACAAATGTGACAGTCAAAGTTTCAACAACACTTGCTAATTACAAAAAATTACATGCATACAAATTACATATAGGAAATGAACCAACTGCCGTGTTTTATGGCTATAGGACTCTTTCTGTTAAGAACTATTCAGTTCTGAAGTGAGCGTCTAAAAAAATTTCCCTCCTATTCCATTATTTTTGACTGTTTACGATTTATAAGAAAACACAAATATCTATTTTCCCCCCCTCTCCCAAACCAAGGATTAATAGAGGAAACTTCATAGCAGTTTGAAAAAGACGGTCTCCCCCCCCCCCCCCCCCGTTTATATCATTATATAATAGGCCTACATAGATAGGTATATTAATAGGGAACACTTTGATATTTAGAAACTGATCCGTAATTATAGCATCCAAAAATACACAAATTAAAATGTAAGAAAATTTATCATAACTCAATGTGCTATTTTAATTAATCTTCCACTGTGTTTCATTTGAAGCAATCAGCATAATGGTAAAAAGGTCAGTGAATGTAAATGTCACACACAGCATCAAAGATTCACTAGGTGGCGCAACAAGAATAATTTACTTCCACTCTTCAATACTGTGTCTGTCCACTGGAATGTAACAAATGAGATGACAGATGACAAAGCACTCATTATCTGGAGTTTGTCTAATCCTTAAGTATTAAATTGAACTGGAACCTTTTGATCTACTTGTACCATGAATTATTTCAGCTAAGAAAATGTATGTTGTAATAAAATTATGCTAAAGTAAAGCACACTTTTAATAAGACAATGTGTTTCTTTTATTTAACGGGTATTAGAAAAATGTTCCATAAAGAATGTAGGTGCAGCTCACTTAGATTTAGTACACTACTGTTATGATACAGAAAGAACTGATACTAGTAAGTTTTTTTTTTTTTTTAAATATTGCTCTTATCTTCACAGGTAAAGTAGATGACTAATTACAGAAAAGGATAAATTTTAAAAATATCAATCTCAGAAAGGCTGTCACTTTACTATCACAAATAACTTAGTCGTACAATATCTACAATTCATAATTATACCATGCTTTGTACCAAATTAGCAGTTTTATAATGGTACGTTTTATTTACATTATATTCAATATACAACAATTGGAATAGTTCTCTGTAATAAAACATAATCCATCCCCGGCAGCATTGTTCTACATAACAGCATGCCTCCTTCCTCCAAATCCTCAACCATTTGAATACACACACACACACACACACACACACACACACACACACACACACACACACACACTATATATTTTATAAGAAATATATATACGTATGCTACACATTTGATATGTCTGTGTGCATGCACGCCACATATATTTTGTTACATATTAACACTTTTAGTAGTAACACCCTTAACCACTTTACGTGAATGTTGCAAAGATACTTTAGTGTTTGAACAGCATTTATAAAATGTAATTCTCACTAAGTGCGAAGTATTAGCATTCCTATAATAACCTTGATATATATTAAGGCCGAGTCCTGTAGTCCATACACACATGTAACTCCCAATGGCATAAATGAGAGTTTTGTTTGCGAAAAAGTTTGGGGCCTTAATAGTATGGTGCAGAGGGAGACAATAAATGAAAAAAGGAGGGATGAAGAATCAAATAGACATTAAGAAAATGAGATATCTAAATTTAGCTTTAAAACCCACAATATTAATTTGAAAATTCTCAGTTTGGGTGTTTGTATTTTAAATGAAAAATAAGCATTTCCCATCTATAAAACATTTAACTAGCTCACAAACATGTAAAAATACAAGTATAATCCATGGCTTTATTTAATTTACATGTCATTTTTCTGTATTATATTAAATTTATCAAGGCTTATAGAAATCTTTTCTGCTGAATAGTCATACATTGGCAAGCAAAGTTATCTATTATACATTCACACACACCCCCAATCAGTGAATTCCAAAAAAAATCAAATGGTACATATATGTGCTCTTAAACAGAAAAAGTATGCATGTTATTTAACAAAATCATTAGTCCAAAAATATGAAAAGTTAACATGTACACTCCTAAGCAATATCATAAATAATCCTTTATTTTATTGTTTAGGATTATCTGATATCTATCCTAGGCTGAAAGCATCTGTCTTAGAAAAAGAAAATTAAAAAATATCTAGTTCAATAATTCAGCTAATCAAATATCCACTCATATAGTTCATTCATTTTAGTAGATTCCCTCCTCTCCAAAAAAAATTACAATAAAACTATCACCATTAATTCATACAGCATTGTATGTTCTAATTTTATTACATTTTAACAATTAACTAAGCTATGAGAACATGTCTAATCCTTGCCATGGCTGTCCCAAATATTGCAGCTGATTCATATGAGTGTAATATGTGATAATGATGGTGCCTTTGTGGGGGTTAAGGTCCAGAAGAGTGCAGAAAACCCTTTCCTCCACTGTGTCAGAGATAACCATAAATTGGCTGCAAACATACTGGATCAAAGTTGTTTAATTTAAACCACAGATACTGACCATTCAAGAATGAGTAAATTAGTCTGAGAGGATAGTGCTATAGTACTGATCTCGTTGCACATCAGCCAGCCCTGGGATGGATGTGCTGCAGGTGGTTCATCTTTTCTACAGGTGTAGTGAAGATCCTTGCTCACTGCACTTCCCTCAGTGCCTCTGGAAACATTATTCATAACATTATTCAGAAATAATGTTTCCAGCTACTAATCAGGCAGTGAAATTCTGCCTATAAGAAGCACAATTTGGCCTTATGTCTTTTCCAGTATGTTAAAAAATATGTCTAAGATCAGAAAAAGTAAAACCTAAAGTGCTCTTCCCATGTTCACTCTAACTCCTAATGCAGCTTTTGTGCTTATAAACATACACACTTATTTAGCCTTACAATTGGTTTATAGTTTGCACAATGCTAATACATTTTAAAATTTATAAAATTTCAAAACATTATTTTCTGCTAATCTAATGGGCATAAAATATAAAGCACTAAAATAAGGCATAAAATATAAGGCATATAAACTTGGAAATCTAGAAATTATGTACACAACTGTATATAGGAATAACTTTTCATATTTTGCTAAGTCAAAATGGGTTTAACATTAAACAAACTTGTCTAGAGAAAGAGCAGCATAGATACACTTGTCAGGGATATCAGGAATATTAACATTCCTGTCATAGATCTGCAAGGAAAAAAGTACACTGAAAAGGGACAATGGACGTTGGAAAGCAAAAGGTAAAAATTGACAGATAAAATTCAGTAATGGCAATCAGGGCCAACCTCCCCAAAGACACTATATCCTGGTTACTGCCTACTGTATTAAGACTGCCTTTCTCATCACTTAATGCTTATTTTCATCACTTTGCTTAAAATATTGATAATCAATTAGGGCTACGTCTGTTTTGCCACAGAATCTGTGTCACAGTCTATCAGACTGTCAGGGCCAATTCAATCCTCATTCAAAGTTAATTTTTTCTTCATAAATCTGCCTTTGGAGGAGTCATTAGGCGCAGAACATAGCCTGAGGTGCAATCACCTATTCTCTTTCATTAGTGGCAGGCAGAGAAGGTGAGGGAGATTATTAGAACTTTGGAATGATCACAAAGCAGCGTGCTGCCTGTCAGATCCCCCCAACATTTAATTCATCTAGCCAACTCACCAACACTCTTTGCCAACAGTTTTAAATGGACATTATTCATGAACATCTGTGACATGCTGAATATTCTGAACTAGAAATGATGAAAAAGCAGTGCCCCTTTTGACTTTAAAATTAATTCTATGGTCAAAACAATTAAGAATATAACAAATGTGTTTTGTGATGTTATTTTTAGTAATCTAAGATATTAAATTTCAAAAACAAATCTATTTCAACTAGTAATTCAGAAATAAAAGTATCTCAAATCTGTGTGTAAAATCTAAATAATGTGGCACAATATTTTATGTGATGAAAAATAATCTGAATTTCCTTTACTGAAGAAATAACTGGTTTTCATCAGTTTTTTTTAAAGTGATTAAATAATTAGTTAGCTTCACTATCTGGTTTGTTGATATGTTTCTAAAAGGTAGCCAAATGAAATGACACATTGGATTTTAATACAATGCCATATTAAATTACAGTGCACTTTACTCATAATGGACAATCTGTAACAGAGGATGAGAACAGATTCCCCAAATCAAATACATTACATTTATTAACTCTTTCTCTGGTTATAAACAGACAAACAGCAGTAACAAATGGATACTTTGTGGGCATTATAACATTTTCTAAAGAGGACTGGGGGGCAGGTGGTATGAAAGCTGCCATCCATAGCAATTAAATGGAAATGCTACAGTATCTACACATTTTTTAAAATGTGTAGGTTTTAAAATAGTTCTAAGGAGAAAGTGTTTACATTTTCAGTGAAATACTTCAAATAACAATTGCTTTATTCTTGACAGCTGAGTCGAAAGACCAGTATATATATATTTTTCTCTACTACTACTATGAAAATAATGCTACCAATAGTAAACTTTTCTTGGCCCATGTCCTTCACCCTCCCTAGATATTCTTGTTTCCCAATTGCAAAGTTAAGGGACAGATCCTTCGATAGTGCAAGTTGGCACAGCTCCATTGCTTCAGTAGAGCTAAATCAGTTTACTCCAGCTAAAGGTCTACCACTAAATATCTAGAGAGAGGAAAAAAGATGCTTGATAAGAATGTAGCTAAGTAAATTAATCTATTATTTAATACATTTCTAACTTCTTTCTTTCCCACACGAAGTCTGATAGAAATGTCAACTTAAATATGTTTTAACACTAAACCCCAAATTATTTAGATGGCTCCTCACTCACAGCAGTGGATTTTACTAACTATTCCAAAGGTTTGCTATCAGCTCAGACAGGGCTGCACAATATTGACTTTGACTTTATTCAGACACTTAAGGCTGCATTTGAGATCCACCCCACTCAAACAGCGATTGGGCTCCTGAGTATGACATAGTCAGATACAATATGCATACTCAGCGTGCCATCTGACATGCTGCCAAGGGGAGCAAAT
This sequence comes from Emys orbicularis, assembly GCF_028017835.1. Taxonomy (NCBI): domain Eukaryota; kingdom Metazoa; phylum Chordata; order Testudines; family Emydidae; genus Emys; species Emys orbicularis. The sequence continues at coordinate 83,949,409 of NC_088691.1, read as the reverse complement.
TATTTTGTGAGTGATAATAAAATGAGGAAGAAATTTTAAGAGGCTCTTGAGTTGATATTTTCCTGTCTGAGTTTGGAAAAAGATCTCAGTTAAGGGGAAGAGGGCAACGGGGTTAAAAGCTACCCCAGTCTCCTCAAGCACCTATTAATCGTTAAAAGAATGATTGAGATGCTGGGAGGAGATGGGAGTTCAACCCATAAACATCAATGGAATTGGGGACATCATCAACAAACCTGAGCAGGACTTTCCCACAAAATTAATCAATGTAAAAAAGCCCCAACTCAAAGCTTTTCATTTGCCTTTGAATGCAACAACTGGGTTAGATTCTACCCCATATGGAACCAGCCTTGGGAGTAATTCCAACCCCTGCTATTGCAATAGCTGCAGCTAAGGAGCTGTAATGCATATGACATGGGGGGCTACTTTGTATGAGCTCTCCTCTCCCAGTCAGCTCCAATGTGCCCCCCGTCCTTTTTGTAATACTATGTTTCTCTCCTTTTTTGATTTTGTGCAACAGGAAGAACTTTCCTCTGTATAGCCTGGCCCACCAAGCAGCCATCATACACTGCTTTCCCAGCCAAGAAAGTAATGTATAGTTTCAGCTGGGTAGAACCTTAAAATAAGTAGCACCACTTAAAAAGACTGAACCCCTTCCATCTGAGACACAGAAACAACAGAGGACTAACAAGCAAACCATGAGGACATAGTAAGGAAAGGAATCATGTTACTAGTAAATGAGATATTATTATGGGAATGATTCTGCTAATACCAGAGTTAAATATCTGAGCATTCCCAGTGTTAACTAGATATTTCCAGAATCTGAGAAAACTCAGTCTGAGATGAGCACTTATAACATTAATAAATGTCTTGGCTTCTCTATAATCAACACTTCATTTGAGTGTTTTTAAGTAAATTTTACATATTAAGAAATTATATTAAATAAAAAATGAAACAATGGCTTCCTCCAAATGTGCAAATACTTTCTTTTTTTTTACCACCATGAGGACTACAATGAAGGCATCTTATGTTCAGACAATGACATGTCTTTGTGAGACAGGCCCAGCAACTTTGTAAGGATATAATTCAGGGAGGATTTATTACTGATTATGGATACAGATTTAAGAATTACTATAACCTCAGAAAAACATTTCCTTTCAGAGATTTGTTTTATAATCATCATCATGGGCAATGTGAGCCAGTTGATGCATACTGACCTAGAGCTCAATTTGGTACCAATAAAATCAGTTACCAATACTCCCATTTGGATTTCAGTGGGAGAAGGATTGAACCCTTAGAGCTATGCAATTCTTTAATATAAAAATGGTTTTATATGTAGAATACAGAATAAATAAGTGAGGTGCAGACTGCTCCGGGAGAAGCTACTGTAACTTAGTCTGAGCAGACGACGTTTGCAGAGCCTGTGAAATTATTGAGAAATAGATTCAAGATCAAGAGAAACTAGGACTAAAGATAAAATATCAATCAAAATTTTATGAGTGGAAAAAACTCCTATATGCTTTACGTGGTTGAGAACTTGAGCCAAAAATTAGTCCGGCATTTGGTTAAATATACCGATGCAACGAGGGAAATCATTTTTCAAAAAGTATGTCATTAAGTTAGTGCCAAGATTGTCCACATTCTTGGAAAGCAGCAAGGCAGTTATTTTGGAACTCCTAGTAGGTATACAGTCGGAAGAGCAAATTGCTTCAAATTCACCAAACATTAATGGCAGACGTATATCCTGCACATTTGATACTAGAAAAATATATAACTTACTATTACAAGAAAAATATATAACAATAGTGAAGTTAAGAAAAGGGTACAGATGTTTAAAGCAAAACTTCTTGCATATTCAAGATACAGCAATACAAATCAGGTGAAGATCTTCAGAGTGTACATATAGTGGATACCCTTAGTAGCGCAGCAAATTGATCAATCACAAGTAAAAGTGATGTGAAATTAAGGTTGTGAGAGATATGCCTATTACTACTTCAAAATAAGAGCAAGTCACTGGTTTCAAAAATAAGTATCATGTAACTTTCCAAATAATAAATGAAGATGTACCACCTGTATTAAAACTAAAAACATGTCTAACAAAAAAATGATCCAATGAAAATCCTCAGAGGTGTTCTCAGACCTATGAAGTCTGAAAAGAGAATGCTACCTTAAGTTAGCCAAATAAATAGTAACACTAATGAATTCTTTAAAAAAAATCAATTTACCTTAACAGTTCAAGTCAATCTCATAATATGGAAAATCCAAAAGTTATTGAAAAGGCAGAACAACCTATAGGCTAGGTTCATTCTTTTGCTTCATTTGAAAAGCCAAAGGGATGAACATTGATCCACATGATTTAAATAGTCATACAAAAGGAGCATTATCCAATGAAAACAATTGAAAAAGTGTCAGTTAAGATCTCAGAATAAGATGTTTTCATTATTAGCTGCAAGACATGCATATTAGCAAGTTAGATTAGTTACATTCTAAGATAGTAATTTTTAATATACCATTTGAATTTTAGAAAGTTATACAACAGCTATTAATATGAATTCTGCTTCTGAAGTATTTTAAAGAGTAATTTCACACATTTTTGAGAGATTATAAAAGGTTGAATTTGAAATGGATTATGTTTTAATCTGTGCAAGGTATCTTAAAGAACATATTAAAATGCTTCAGAACATTTTTCAGAAAGCAATGCTATTGCCAGGTCTTAGGCATTTAAGAAGTTAAAAATATTTAACACCTGTACACTAGTATATGATTTAACTATATCAGTTACATTTACTGTCAGTTCATCTTCTAAAGGACTAAGTGCATGCCTTACTCAGGCAGAAAGAAACTATGCCCAGCTTGAAAAGGAGATCCTGACAACTGTATTTGGTTGTCTTAAATTCCACCAGGATACATGTGCAATAGAAAAGATACATGTAGAAACTAATGTTGAAAGTTTGTTCAAAATTCTTTGTCTTTAGCATCAACTAAAATCCAATGAATGATGCTAAACTTGCAAAACCACAATCTCTGTGTGCAATATAAATCAGGAAACGATCTTTAGAGTGTACACTATATGGTGTATATGTAGTGGATACCTTTAATGCAGCAAACTGATCAATCCCAAGTAAAAGTGATGTGAAATTAAGGACATGAGACATATGCCTATTACTACTCCAAAATAAACAGATTTTAAGATTAGAACAGGGTGATCAAGTTAAAACAGCAATTCCTGGCTGTCTGACCAAAAGAAACAGCAGTGTTAGACCTCAAACTGCGACCACAGAAAAGGAGTAAAGCTAACTGCTCACGTAATAGGTAAGAATAAGAAGAGAATCTCACAACCACCAATGGAATCATTGGAGAAACCAGCATCATCTAGACAATGATCCTGACTGGAGTTTCTAAGCCCTATGCCAATACAAATAATTAACAAGTTCACTGAGACCAATTAGCACCTGGATGAAGTTACAGTAGTTTGAAGTGAGTCCTACCAACATCCATATTGTGAGAAAAACATTCAGATATATACCCAACGTATAACTTAATCATTAAGTGGCTAAATATTAAATATTTCAACATCTATGTTATTTCATAGTTCAAAGTGTTGTCTCTGAACTTAAAGTGTTAGCTTAAGAATTAAAATAGCTAAAAGCAGAGGGAGAGGAAAAATGAGGTATCATGTTGCTAGTATAGAACTTGCTAATGGGGTGATAGAATATTAGTATGAGTCTGACTAATGCCACTGTGAAGTTTCTTAGGCCTGGTCTACACCTAAAATTTAGGTTGACCTAACTATGTTGCTCAGGGGTGTGAAAAATTCACTCCCTTAAAAGATGTAGTTAAGCCAATCTAAGCGCGGTAGATACACCACCACTAGGTCAATGGAAGAATTCTTCTGTCAACCTAGTTACCGCTTCTCAAGGGTGTGGATTAACTACAGCGATGGAAAAAAACCAACCTTCCGTTGCTGTAGCACATCTACCCTACAGCACTATGCTACAGCTGCAGTGCTGTAGCTGTGCCGCTGTAGCCTCCTTAGTGTAGATAAGCCCTTAATACGCCTATTTTTTCAGAAGCCTGAGCAAACAAATTGAGCTTTGTGCTCCGGAAATTAATAAAGTGCTGAGCATTTTCTCTAACCAACAGACATTACAATACACTTAAAACATGAGAAACTGGCGGAGCACTGAGAGAAGCGAGGGAGAAGGAGAAGCTTCAGCAGGACTGAAGGAGGAGAGTTTTCCCTTTCCTCCCCTTAACTCACTTTCCTGGGTTCTAGTAGCATTTGGTGATTATGCCACAATCCACCAGTTGCCCACTTAAAACCTGCCAGGAGGTCTCAATCCCCAGTCTAAGATCCTCTGCAATAAATGAACACTTAGATACATCAATTATTTTGCTGATAAACGCTAAAATTTCACATGCTAAGACTAGAGTTGGGGGATATGGGGCGGGGTGTTGCATGTACGCTCTGGGGAAAGATTACAATACAACCGATTAATTTTTTGATCACATTCAGATATTACTAGGGAGCAAGGCTTCTGCTTCATATTTAGCTTGCTTCTCATAGCTGTAGACTCTCTTAAATCCCAGTTAGAGATAATAAATACAAGTTAAGGGAACTGAATTTGACAAACTAGTCATAATATTTACAGTTTCATTTATAAGTATATCTTATTAAAAGAGGAATTTTATATTTCCTATACACTGTACAAAATATTACCAAATTCTTGGATACCTGATATTAGCAATGCAGGCAAGAAAACTTGTGAAAATTGAGTTAAAATATTGAAAAAAAACTTTAATTCTTGTAGCTTAATTTGTCCAAAGGATACTCTTTTTGGAAACTCAGCATATCTGTAAGCATACTACATTACAGAATTTAATAACTGAATAGAAAGAAAGCCACTTAACTCTGAAAAAGCAATAGGTTGTATAAAAATGCCAATTAATGCAATTTACAGCAAAGCATGTGGAATTAAGAAATGCTTTCATATACCAAAGCTCTGATTTAAATGACTCATCAATATGCAGGGCCGGCTCCAGGGTTTTGGCCGCCCCAAGCAGCCAAAACAAACAAAAAACAAAAAAAGCCGCGATCGCGATCTGCGGCAGCAGGTCCTTGGCTCCCAGGAGTGAGGGACCATCCGCCGAATTGCCGCCGAATACCTGGACGTGCCGCCCCTCTCCGGAGCGGCCGCCCCAAGCACCTGCTTGACAAGCTGGTGCCTGGAGCCGGCCCTGTCAATATGAAAGCAATAATATTCATTCAAAATGGTTATTCAACAGATTTAGAAATTACCTTTTATTGTAAAAGCTGCCACTGAACAGTGATTGATTGACTGAACAGGCACAGGTTGATTTCTTTTTTCATATTTTAGATGATCTTAAGCCATTAGGATGGTTTGTGCAAAAAATAAATTTGTTTCCTCTTAAATCAATTAGAAATAACAAAAAGTAGAGAGATCAAATACAACTATTCTGCTAAGACCAAAGCCTGAATCTCATCACTGCTCTTAAGATTCCATTTAGAGGATGTCTGCAGTATTGATATGACCGGTACTTTCAAAAAATCATAAGAAAAAACAAATGAGAGACTAGTTGCTTTAAGTCTTTTCTTTTTTCTTTCTTGAAACTCAAACAATATAGGTAAGCTCCTGCTCCCTTACAAATCAATGGCAAAATTCCATTTGACTACAATGTTGCCAGGATCAAGTCCTGTGTTTTGAGAATAGAAAAAGTAAATCAAGACTGATATAAATATCACATACCTTTATTTCTGAACTGATATGGGGTAACAATTAAAAAAGTAAAAAATACTTTACCTGATATATCACTTTCCATTCCAGAATCTCATTGCTTTATATACATTAACGAATGTAGCCTTATCACCCCTCTGTGAGCTTGGTAAGTATTATCACAATTTTATAGATGAGGAAATTGAGGCCCAGTGAGATTAATGTTACACATGAAGCCTGTGGAACAGCCAGGTTTAAAACCAGGTATTCTAACTTGTAGGCTTGTGCCTTAATCATAAATCTGTCCTTCTAAGGAACACCCAGCCCATTCCTGATAGAAGCTGCCAACCGTATAATACAATTATCTACTCTGCTTAGATCAAAAATTTAATTGTATACTGTATTAAACACATAACTTTACATGAAATCAATATTGATCCATTTTAAAAATAAAATAAATTAAAAGTATTAGAAAAACACTAATCAATTACAAATACAAAAAGTTTCCAAAAACTTGCTATTTAAACAAATTCTAGAAAAGAGTTGATGCAATTCAAATGCATTTGTGATCATAGATTTTTTTAATTTAAAATGACGGAAGATGTTTCTTTTCAAAGTTAACAAAAGAATTTAACCTGATGTCTTGTCAGCAAACTAGAAAAATTCTGCAGTGAGACATATATTCAAGATGAATCTTTCTTTCATCTGCCAATTTTAAAATGTCAAGAAACACCAGGTCAAGTGAAAATCAAATAGATGACAACTATTCTAGTTACCTGAAGTACAAAACCACAAAAAAAATTATAAATGGAAACAGAAAATGAACATGTTAAACAAAAGACAAAACAAAACCAAGTAGGCCTCTAGATATTTTCATTTTATATTTTAGAACTGAAACAAAACTATATACGAGTAGCACCTGTTAGTAATGCTGCAGTTAGAGGCTGCCAGTGTCTCCATTATAATCTGGTTTTCAGAAATTTCTATAAACTTGGCGCTAAAAATTCACCCTAGGTTGAAGATTTCACATCATGTCTCAGCATAGTGTTCTCCCTTATTTTTTAATTAGGCTTCCAAAATATGGAGTGAAGAAATTTTAAGTTACAGAACTACAATGATGCATCTTAAATTTCAGAAGCATTTTTGTGTTTCTTTAACTTAAACCAATTAGATTTTAATGATTTCATCAGTAAAATTTTGGAGAACATTGGTATTTCAAAAAGAAAATGAATCAGAATTCGCAATTTATAAAGTCATTCAACATTCATAAGAATTGCCAGACTGGGTCAGACCCATGGTCCATCTAACCCAGTCTCCAGTCTCTGAGAGTAGCCAGTACCAGAGCTTCCAGAGAGTGTACACGGCAGTTGGAGTGATTCACTCCTGTCTTCCTCATCCGGCTTCTGGCAGTCAGAGGTTTAGGGTTGCCCCAAGCATAGCATTGCATCCCTGATCAACTAGGCTAATAGCCATTAATGAACCTATCGTCCACGAACTTAAGTTCTTTTTTTAACCCAGTTATAATTTTGGCTAATTGTGCATTGTGTGAAAAAGTACTTCCTCTTGTTTGTAATAAACCTCCAGCCTATTAATTTCACTGGGTATTTGTATTTACTTTTCCACACCATCCATGATTTTATAGACTTCTATCAAACCCCACCCCCCTTATTGGTCTCTTTTCTAAAATGAACAGCCCTAATCTGTTTAGTCTCTTCTCATATGGAAGCCACTTCATACCCTTGATCATCTTTGTTGTCCCTTTCTGAACCTTTTCCAGTTCCACTATATCCTTTTTGAGATGGGGCGACCAGAACTAGACAGAGTATTCAAGGTGTGGGAACACCATGGGTTCATATAGTGACATTATGATATTTTCTGTCTTATTTTCTATCCCTTTCCTAATAATTCCTAACATTCTGTTAGCCTTTTTGACCCCAGAGCTGAAGTTTTCAGAGAACTATCCATGGTGACTCCAAGATCTTTCTTGAGTGGTAACAGCGAATTTAGAACACATCATTACATATGTGTAGTTGGGATTATTTTTTACCAGTGTGCATTACTTTTCACTCATCACTGTTCAATTTCATTTGCCATTTTGTCACCCAGTAACCCAGTTTTGGTAGATTCTCCCTGTAACTCTTCGTAACTTTGAACTTAACTATCTTGAATAACTTTGTATGATCTGCAAACTTTGCCACCTCACCGTTTACGCCGTTTTCCAGATCATTAATGAACACGTTAAACAACACAGGTCCAAGTACAGATTGTTGGGGGATGCCCTTGTTTACCTCTTGCCATTGTTAAAACCAACTGTTTATTCCGACCTTTTGTTTCCTATCTTTTAACAAGTTACTGATCCCTCTTATCGCTAGACCACTTGGTTTCCTTAAGAGCCTTTGGTGAGGGACCTTGTCAACTGCGTTCTGAAAATCCAAGCACACTACATTGACTACGTCACCCTTATCCAAATAGTTGTTGACATCCTCAAAGAATTCTAATAGATTGGTGAAGCATGACTTCCCTTTACAAAAGACGTGTTAACTCTTCCAAAACAAAACATGTTCACATCTATGTTTGTTACTGTGGTTCCTGTCAATTTGCCTGGTACAGAAGTTAGGCTCACTGGCCTGTATTTGTCAGGATTGTCTCTGGAATTCTTTTTAAAAATTAGCATTACTTTTGCTACCTTCCTGTCATCTGGTACAGAGGCTTGCTTCAGCAACAGATTACATACTACAGTTAATAGTTCTGCAATTTCATTTTTGAGTTCCTTCACTCTTGGGTGAATATAATCTGGTCCTAGGGTTTGATTTATCAAAACTTTTCTACTGACATCAATGTAGGACAGTACTTCAGAGCTTTCCTTTATGGGAGACAAATCTGACATGGATATCTCCCCTACATACTCTGCAGTGAAGACCGATGCAAAGAATTAATTTAGCTTCTCTGCAATGGCCTTGTCTTTCCTGAGTGCTCCTTTAACACCTCGGTTGTCTGATGGCCCCACTGCCTGTCTGGTAGGCTTCCTGCTTCTAATGTACTTAAAAAGAAATCTTACTGTAAGTTTTTGCATCTTTAGCGAGTTGCTTCTCACATTCTTTCTTGGCCTACCTACTTATACTTTTACACTTCAACCTGCCGGAGTTTATGCACCTTCCTATCATCATAACTTTGATTTGACTTCCAAATTTTAAAGGATGCCTTTTTGCCTCTAATGGCCTCCATTACTCTGCTGTTTAACCATGGTCGGATTCTTTTAGTCTTCTTGTCACATCTGAACCATACAAAAAAGGGTAGATTCCTGGAATTCTGGGGATTATCAATAGAGATCCATTTATACCAAAATTTACAAAACATCTGAAATAGTAAACATATACATTATAAAATATTTGGTATCAATAATTAACTGAAATAGCTATGTAAAAATTGTGGGACTGCTTAATTTTAGTAGCTTGGTAGGAGGTACCCTGGTACCCAGGGTAGGTTTCTTCCAGTATTCTTTGTGCAATGGAGGAAAGGCATAGCTAAAACAGAATGGTATATATTAGAGAACTAGGTCTATTCCCTCCCCATGCCTGCTCCTTTTAACAGAAGAGATCTCTTCATACAGCTAGTGGAAAAAATGAATCTTTGGAAATTCCTAGAGGTTGAATATAAAAATTACTACCATCTAGAAGAAGAGGCCCCTTGCATGTATCCCAAAGACAGTCGCAGATAGTAGGCAAAGTTACAACTTGCTTCCTTGCATAACAATCACAACCTTAAGATACCTCTAGGATTATATAAAAACTCAGCTATGCTTAAGGCTCCTTTCCTGAAGGCAAAGGTAGAAGTCTAAAGCAAAACAAGTTAAACTGTTTTACATTGTTGATGGGAAACTAACTAGTCATGAGAGACCCAAAGGCTATGAAATCTGATGATTTCTTGGGTGAGTCCCCAACCCAAAACAGAAAAATACATAAATAAAGATATGCTTGGAGAGGTGATGGTTAACTGTAATACTGTAGTCCCCATAGCTGTAGCAGAAGATTGGACCAAAGCATAAAGTCTTGTGAAAGTATACAAGGAGCTCCAAGTAGCTGCCCTACATAGCTCCACTAGAGATACATCTCTCAGACATGCAGCAGGAGTTGCCTGCACTCTGGTGGAATAAGCCCTCACCCCAGTAGGGGGAAAGGGTATAGATACCCAGTGAACGAAGAGCTGTCCTCAAGTCTTTGAGGGAGTGGAGAAACGTATCCGTCTTCTCACGGAACAAACTGCATCAAAGGGCAGATTCAGAATGGTTCTCTACACTTGCCTAGGGAAATCTGAGGATTGTAACCAGGAATCTCTCCTCATAATAATGGCCATCCCCCTGGATGCAGCATATATTGTAGTTTGGAGGGAAGTCTTGGCCACCAATTTGCCCTCATCAATTAAGGACTGGATGTGGGCTCCATCTTCCTTAGGAAGCTTGTCTTTAAAAATCTAAAATCTTCATATAACTGGTGAAATCATATTTAGCTAGAAGAACCTAGTAGTTCAAAACCCTGAATTGGCGAGAGGTGGAGAAGATCTTTCTTCCCAGGAGACTGAGCCATTTGGCACCCTTCTCTGAGGGAGTAGTTTTTGGGTGTTGTAACCTGGATCTCTCGGTGGCTGCTAGTACTACCAATGAGTTAAGAGATCGGTGTGAGAACAGAAACTCTGCCCCCTTGGACAGAATAAAGTAGCATTTCTTGGTCCTCTTTGGGATGGGGGCACAAGAAGTGGGAGTGTGCCACACAATTTTTTCTGGATCCATGATGGCCTCATTGATCAGGAGGGCCGTTCAATTGGGGCCTGGGGGCTGTAAAACCTCCAGCAATCTGTGTTGGGGCTGTCTAAACTACTTCAAGCTGTATCTGCAGCTCAGACACCACCCTGTGCAGGAGTTTGTGATATTGCCTGAAATAATCATAGGGAGATTATAGATGGGGTAATTGCCTCATGCTGGGAAGACAATGAAATTGCTCCCAGAACCACCTGAACTGTTAGATCCAGCTCATCTTTGTCCTCCAACAAGACCGGTTGGCCAGGAGATGGTAAATAAAGCTCATAGAATTGGAAGGGACCTCAAGAGGTCATCTAGTCCAGTCCCCTGCACTCAAGGCAGGACTAAGTATTATCTAGAGCATCCCTAACAGGTGTTTGGGGATTTTTAAAAGCAGGTTGGACAATGATGGAGATTCCACAACCTCCCTAGACAATTTATTCCAGTGCTTAACCACTCTGACAGTTAGGAAGTTTTTCCCAGTGATGAGTTGCCAAAATATTAACAACAGGTTCCCTCCTCCTCACCCCACGAGGGGGTCGTGCCCCCCCCACTCCTGCCCCATCCAAACCCCCATGTTCCTTGAGGGCCCCCCCTGGGCCCCTGCCCCATCGCCCCCCCGGGGCCCCTGCCCCATCCACCCCCCTTCCCTGTCCCCTGCCTGCCCCCTGCCACCCCATCCAACCCCTCCTCGCATTCCTGATGGCCCCCCGGGACCCCAGCCCCATCCAACCACCCCTTCTCTGTCCCCGACTGCCCCTCACCGCCCCATCCAACCCCTGCTCCTTCCTGACTACCCTCATTCAATCCCCCTGTTCCCTGCCCTCTGACCGCCCGGTCCCCTATCCACCCCCCCACAACCTCCCGAAATCCCCTGCCCTCTTCCAACACCCCCTCCCTGCTCCCTGCCCCCTTACCGTGCTGCCTGGAGCTGCTCGGCCGGGTCTGGGTCTGGGTCCACTAGACCGGGGCCAGGTCCGATCGGCCAGGGTTGGGGCCGGGACCGCCTCCGCGGGGCCCGAGCCAAGCTGGGCCGGAGCCGCTCGGCCGGGACCGGCGCCACGGGGCCCGATTCCCCGAGCCAGGCCAGGCCCGAGCCGCTCGGCCTAGACCGGGACCGGCGCCGCGGGGCCCGACTCCCTGAGCCGGGCCGGAGCCGCTTGACCAGGACCGGCGCCGGGGGGCTTGGGCCAGGCTGGAACCACTTGACCAGGACCAGCGCCGCGGGGCCCAAGCCGGGCCGGGCCGCAACCGGTCGGCTGGGACAGGCGCTGCGGGGCCCGAGCCGGGCCAGGGCCAGGACGGGGCGCTCGGCGGGGGCCAGGCCAGGGCCAGGCCGGAGGGAGCCGCTCGGCCGGAGCTGGACTGGGCCGCGCCGCGCCTCGCCTCCCTGGAGCCCCCTCTCCCCCCCATCCCAACTTACCTGCCTGCTGCTTGTTTCAGGCTTCCCGCAAACATTTGATTCGCGGGAAGCAGGGGAGGGGGAGGAGAATGGGGGCGGAGCGTTCAGGGGAGGAGGGGGAAGTGAGTTGGGGCCGGGGATGGGGTGGACAGCTGCCCGAGCTTTTGTTAAATTTAAAAGCCCTTTTAGAACCGGTTGTCCCAGAACAACCGGTTCTAAAAGGGCTTCTAAATTTAACAACCGGTTCCTGAGAACCGGTGGGAACCGGCTCCAGCTCACCACTGGTTTTTCCTAATGTCCAACTTAAACCACCCTTGCTGCAATTTAAGCCCATTGCTTCTTGTCCTATCCTCAGAGGTTAAGAACAACAATTTTTCTCCCTCCTCCTTGTAACAATCTTTTATGTACTTGAAAACTTATGTCCCCTCTCAGTCTTCTCTTCTCCTGACTAAACAAACCCAATTTTTTCTATCTTCCCTCATAGGTAATGTTTGCTAGACCTTTAATCATTTTTGTTGCTCTTCTCTGGACTTTCTCCAATTTGTCTACATCTTTCCTGAAATGTGGTGCCCAGAACGGGACACAATACTCCAGTTGAGGCCTAATCAGCACGGAGTAGAGCAGAAGAATTACTTCTCGTGTCTTGCTTACAATACTACTGCTAATACATCCCAAAACGATGTTTGCTTTTTTTTGCAACAGTGTTACACTGTTGACTCATATTTAGCTTGTGATCCACTATGACCCCCAGATCCCTTTCCGCAGTACTCCTTCCTAGGCAGTCATTTCCCATTTTGTATGTGTGCAACTGATTGTTCATTCCTAAGTGGAGTACTTTGCATTTGTCCTCATTGAATTGCATCCTATTTGCTTCAGACCATTTCTCCAGTTTGTCCAGATCATTTTGAATTTTAATCCTATCTTCCAAAGCACTTGCAACCCCTCCTGTGGAGCTTCCGACTCATTAGAAGAAAAAGCCAGGTCCTGGACCACCAGCAGAACTGAGGGTACTGATGGTCAGGCATTCAGGCTCACAGGTGGGACAGGAGAGCGCATCCTTGGACTAAGCTTCTTCCTCTGGAGTAATTATGTCTCTAAATAAGCACAGAGCTACGAGGAAGGGTGAGGGAGGATAGGGGAGAGTGAAAATGTCCTCCAGAGATTCACAGATCTCTGATCATCCTGGGGTGCGGGTGAGCCCATGGGTGGAGCCATTGGATCCAGTGGTTCCCTGGTTACAGCAGAAGTTGAATCCTTCTGGGACTGCGGCAGATTGGCATTAAGTCAGATCTGGATGTTGAAGGAAAGGTCAGTGGAAGTTTGTCCTGCATTTTAGACATCAGAACTGATGCCAGAACCACTTTGTGCCATTTTCTCTTGCTGAAGAGTTTTAGTTGAGTTTAAATTTTAGTACCCATGAGTGAGGGCTCTGCTGACTTTGAAGGGGTCAGGAAGAGATCTTTTCTTACCAGGGAAGGCTTGGAGGAAGGTGGGGTTAAGAACACCACCAATCACCAAGTGATACACCCCCTGCCACCCACTCACAGACAGAGGCTAGAGACACCAGTCCTGCCCATGTTGGCTAATAGCCATTGAGGGACCTATCCTCTATGAAACTTATCTAGTTCTTTTTTGAACCCTGTTATAGTCTTGGCCTTCACAACATCCTCTGGCAAAGAGTTCCACAGGTTGACTGTGCATTGTGTGAAGAAATACTTCCTTTTGTTTGTTTTAAACCTGATGCCTATTAATTTCATTTGGTGACCCCTAGTTCTTGTGTTATGAGAAAGGAGTAAATAATACTCCCTTATTTATTTTGTAAGAGGGTAGTTTACTCTCATGAGAAGCTTTGCTCTTAGACTTAAAAGTCTTAGTCTCAACTCCCAAGCTCATGCTCAGAAGGGCACTGCCTGCTATATGAGGCCAATATACAGGGGTAAAAAGGAGGGGTCTCCCCAGACCGGATCTGATTGGGGTCTTATAGCCTGTTCCATCAGATGTTTAAGACTTAGCTCCTGACCCTCATGAGTTCTACCGGGGAAGGAGTGGCAAATGCTGCACTTGCCTGAGATGTGAGCATTGCCTAGGCAGTAGATGCAGCATTAGTGTTAGTCACTCACAGAAACTGAGTGGGGGGCAGGAAAAACAATTCTTGAACCCCAGGAACTCTGCACATAATCCCAGTTTTCCCAGGGAGAATTTCCCTGGGGTAGGGAAAAATGACTAAGTCTAAAAAATTAAAATACTAAAAGAAACTAATTTATAATATATTTACAGAATGATGCAGTTGAGGAAGCAGCTGTAGACATAGAAGATTCCGACACAAGCCATGCAGTGGTAAGAAGAAATTAGAGAGTTGTGGGTCTACACTGGTCTTGACACCCTCAATTTCGATGCATGTGCAGACCAACGGATACCACTTACTAAAAATTTCCAGACTCAGAGATATATGTACACATGCGAATCCATGTGTGGAACACACATAGGGACCATCACTTGAAGAACTCATCCTTGAACTATGGGTGGAGAGAATGCAATTTAACTGATCAGTAAAAAGATTAATTTTTTTCACAGAATTCTAGGCCAATCCTTCTCAGCTTACTTGATTAGTCCCTGTAGTGAGGTAGAGTGGCCTCCCTCGAGAATAAGAGACCGCTATACTTCCCTGGTGGATTGGGCAAATCCACCCTGCTCCCTTGCCAGAAGTACTGGGGCGGGACAGGAAGTATACCAGGAAGGCCCAGTAGCTCAGTTGGTGTTGGAGCGGGGGAGGAGGCAGACATCTCTTCCAGGGAGCAACGCCCTCTGGAGGATCCTGGACCAGCAGCTCACCAAAGCATTGCCCTGCTAACTGAGGAGGTGGAAGGTCCCAAGGAGTTACTGGAGAGGACGCTGCCCGACTACGAAGCAGCGAGATGAAGCCCAGTGCCAATGGAGCAACGCTGTCTGAGAGGGGTAGGCAGTAGCCCAGGGAAACTAGACATTGGTCCAGTTGTGCTGACAGGAAGCGAGGCAGCGTGTTTGTGTTTCCCTGATGACCCAGTGGCAGGTTCACTCACCATTGTTAGGGCCCCCTACTGCCACATCCCCCCACACCTGGGGGCTGGCTGCCTACTCACTTGAGGCTGGAAGGCCTTCCCCTATAGAATGTTAATTTGCTATCTGTCCCAGCCAGGAGGCTGAGGGCTAAAGACCGCTTGCTGCTCTACTCCGGCCAGCAGGGCCTGAGCCTGACTATTGCTGCCTGCAGCAGTGAGGTGGAGTGGACTCGCTCCTCACTCGAGAGCGAGGGACCACTACACTCCCACTGAAATCAATGACAGCAAGGAAAGCAGGATTGGGGCCTATATCAGTAGAATGTTATAGGTTTGTCTTAAACTCATTCAAATCAGGAAATTAAAAGCTAAGGCTTCAAAGAAAACTTAGATACGTGTAAAGAGATTAAAATAATTATGATTTAAAAAATTCTTCCAAACAGAGGGTAGAAATGTTAAATGATGAAGATAACTTTTTTAAAGAAGTTATGCATCTTGTGAGCCTATTGCAGCAAGATTTTAATAAATAAACGTAAAAATGATCTTTGAACTGTGGGACATGTAACTTAATTCTTCAAAAGTGCCTATATCCCCGTAGCCATGATTCATCAAAGTACTTAAGCATGTGCTTTGACTTAAATAGGACTACTCACTTGCTTAAAAGTTAAACATGTTCTTAACTTAATTGAAGAATGGGGGCCTGAGTGAAGGAGTTTTGGATATAAACAGCATCTGCAATAAACAGGGCAGAATACAGAGTGCCCTGTCTTTAAATCTTCCACAAGAGGAAGGCTGGGATGCTGATATCAAATTTTATATAGCACTGTATGTATACTTGACTCTGTACAATTAATGATATGTAACAAAAAAGCATAAGTCCATAACCCAAAGATTTTTACAATCTAAGCGCAAATGGGATGAGTAAAATACAATGCAAAATGTATAAAGAATGAAGTATAGTTAATATGGATTTAACATTTAATTAACAGGTAGGTTTTTAGAAGACTTTTAAAATGAGAGGAAAAGAGATTGGCCTCTCTTACTTGAGAAAATATTTCAAGTATATAGCATGGTATCAAAGACAAATCTGGATGGGGCAAAGCAGATAAAGAGAAAAAGAGTCAAGAGAGAAACGTGGGTGTTGTTTAGGGACCAGGACATGGTAGCATATTTAAGTTAAAAACAACCTAAAGCTGAGTGTACATGTAAAGGAGACACAACTCTCACTTGAAAAAAACCCTTGGACAACTGTCTTCAAAAGCCCACAAGGATAATGAATGAAGCACTTGAAAACCAAGGGGAAAAAAAAAAAAAGGTGGTGTTCTAAGACTGGCATTCAAAAGGACTTGATATTTGACACCAAAATGGAGAGAGTGTGTCAAAGATTTGTGTCAAAGTTATTGCTGATGCCAAACACACACAATTATACTTCAGATACCCTTGAAGAAGGCACAGCAGGCTTCAAAAGCAGGATGCCACAAAATCCGCAAGAATGCAAGGTTCTATGTTAGAGTAACCAATGATACAGATTCAGTTTTAATAGAAACGAATTGTGGGAAATTACATATTTTCAGCTTGTATCATTAACTACTGCCATCATTTACTGTATACAGCATTATTAAATATTTCTCCAGGATAAAAGGGTAACTACATTGCTTAAAAATGCAGTGACTGGTTGTAAATTTTCATTCCAGTTTAACCAATGAAGATACAGAAATTCTGCTAAAAACAAACAATTTATCTTCACCATATACAGCAGATCACCCTTGAAGTTATTCCAGGGTCTATCTGGGTTTGGATTCAATAGCTAGATTAAAAGAAATTACTCTAAATTAAACACCAATCTGAACATCCACAAAGTGAATTATTTGCTGTGATACTGGTTAAAGAATTAAAACAACATATGTAGTACAAACATTTTGCTTAAATATTACATTTCTTAATATATTTGTTTTTAAAGAAAGTATTTTAAAAAGTAATTTTAGTCAAAGATCTAAAACAAACACTGTCTGAACAAAGGACTGATTTCTCAAAGAACATTTAAGAGAGATTTGTTGTCAGTAAGAAGTCCCCTCCAAGGGCAAGCAACTTATAATATACACATGCATTTATACTTTCTCATCTGCAACCTTGAAGATTCCAACTGGTTCTCATAACTCTGACAGAATAATTTTACCACAGACATGTGAATTTATATATTTGTATAGAGAGCTATAACAAAATAATAAATAAGCAGCATTATTCAACATCGGAAACTCAGAGAAATTCCTCCAATTAGATTTAGTTTCTAGCAGGCTTGAATTTATGTTTGAAATGCTTTGCAGGGTTTGTTTTTGTTGCTTATTTTTAAGAGCATATTGCTCACACTATTAGATAAATAAGCTTTTAATATTTAAAATTAGTTTATGTTTTAGTAGCATACAATTACAACAGTGAACAAAAGGAATGCATATCAAAGACCTTGTTGATCAATGACCGTCCCTGCTGTTGAGGGCAGCCATCCATCAGCTGTCAGGAGGAGTGCAGTTCTGAAGCCATACTCAACTCTCCACTATGCCTGGGTGCCCTTGGCACAGCAGTTACCAAAAAATCCTTTTTCTGTTTACAAGTGGCATGAAAACTGCCCCTATTGCTTCAGATGAAGACTTGAGCTTTTTAACTTGAGACGGCACTACTAGGATAATTTCTACCAATGGCTGATACACAGAATTTGCAGTTGGTCCAAAGAGCAGCAGTCCTTCTCCTAAGTAGAATGGGTAGAGAAGAACACGTCACACTGGTGCTCCACACACTACATTGAGACCTCATTCAATAGCAGATCCAGTTCAAGGTATGGTCCTCCATCTTGGTACCAAGGCTGAAGTTCACTGAAGCCACGACAAAGCAATTTTAGTGGCGAAGGGTGTTTGTCTATGAAACACTCTGCTGAAGGAGTTAAGGATGAATTCATGTCTTGTCCCCTTTCTCAAACAATGCAAAACTCATCTATTTGTACTAGACTTCCATCAAGAGAGGCAGCAATGTTCTCGCCAGCAAGCCCTCTTCCTCCCACTTCAGATATTTCCCCTGAAGAAAAAAGGCAACATGCAGAAGTACAAACCCACTGAGGGTGGAATAGAGAATATAAACCCACAATAGCCATGCTGAACCTTCAGTTTCGTGTACTAGTGAATAGTGTAATACTTGCTTATAGAACTCAGAGGATTTACTGAAACACTGCAAATAACTCCAGTACACATAGGAAGGATTCAAACTTCCTCCCCCAATCAAATACAACATAAGATACAAGACATCAACATAACACGAATATAAAAATACAGCACTATCTATTGGTGGAGGTGCTGTGTACACTGATCATTAGAACTTGTCCACGCCAGCTGAATAAGATTTTATAACAATAACTAAAGTTTTAATATTGTTGCAAATTCTTAGGAATCCAGGTAGTCTGCCATCAATGCAGGTTTCCATGCCTTTCTGTTTGCTTGAGTACTACATTCAGTCATGGAGACATCACTCATAGTGGGATGTAGATTATCAACTGGTACAAGGTTCATGTACTCCAGGTTAGGCATATCTGTTGTTCAACAGCCCGTTGAAGATTGCAGTGTGCTGAAATTCTGAGAACATCTCAGCAATTCTTCCTCCACAACCAGTCTCTCACCAAGAGCCACAGGAACCTGCTGGGATACTTCCAAATCCACTTCTACATCCCTCTGGTATGACTGTTGAGCATCCTCAGTGTTTGCCCTCCACTTTCTCCCAGTGAATCTGTACACCAGTTCTTGTTGCAAAGGGGTGAACTCCTTTTTGTGTAAGGTCCCCTCCAAAGAGGAGTAAGTTTGTGATTTTTCCCAAGCAGCTTTTCCCCATTGTATAGCCACAACTTCTCACCTTCCCTGATGGACATGTAATTCTCCTTTGTCTTTGCATCTTGTGTTTGGCATGCTCGCTTCTGGCTCATGTGTTTCTTCACCGTATAGAGTCGTTTCTTCAGGTCACTGAAATAAGACTGCTGTGTCACCCACCTGAGTAGGTGCAGGGAGCCTGGTCGGTTCTTGCTGCCTGAACATCCAGACACAGGGAAGCATGAGTTTGCGGTGTCCAAAAATAATTTTATAGGGCAAGTAATGGAAGTGGACTGTTGTCTGGTATTATACGAAAGATGACCAAAGTTATATGTATGCCAATCTTGTTGGTCTTCACTGCCTAAAATTCCAAGCATGGAACCAATTATGCAGTTATTCTCTCCACTCCCTCATTACTCGTAGGATGGACAACACTGGTCCTCATTTTGGTTACCTGCAGTTGTCAGCAAACCTCATGTAATACCCATGATTCAAATTCCTTCCTCTGATCACTGCAAATCAATTTGGTGGGTCAAACTGCAACTCTACATATTTCATCAATGCAGCCATAACTGTTTCAGTTCTTTTATCCTTTAAGGGCTGTGCCACCACATACTTTGAGAAAGTGTCAATACTACCAGCAAATACCAATTACCAGCTGGCATTTCTGGTAGTGGGCCTTTCAAGTTAATTTGTATGAATTCCTAGGGCTAACTAGGTTGGGGCATTTCCCCTAAAGGAGATCTGCCTTTCCTTGCCGGTGTTTCCCTTTCTTGACAGGTAAGACAAGAAAGTACCCAGGCCTTAGTATCTGCAGCCATGCCCAGCCAAAAAAACCCCAAAACCAACTCCCTCCAGCCTCTACCAAAAACCTAACCAGCCAACCATCACCAACTGTTGGATACCTAGCTTAGTGTTTTTCATGCCCCAGGTGGCCTGCTGTTTTGTTATCAAGAAGACACACAACATAAATACATAGGCAGATTGTAAGATTAGATAGTTGACCTGGATGCCAAAAGTCCTGGGATGTTTAAAGCCTGCCACAGTCCATTAGCTCATTACAAAGACCGCATGACATGACTATTGCTTAATGAAGGGTGAAATTCTGATCTCATTTATACTTGTATAACACCACTTAGCTCGAACCAAAAGGGAGGGTATAATTTGTCATTAACTACTATCCTGAGGTGCAGTAATTTAAAATAAATGTTTATATTGAATATACAATTTTATCAGTTTTATACTCATTCAGGTATAAATTGCAGCATGATTAATTTCAAGGTTTGTGTATTTTTACATAAGCAAAACAAAAGAGGGAACTGTTTGTCTTGTGTAAGTTCAGACTATGCAACTGGCATCCAGAGTAACCACAAAGATATAAACTCCTTAGCCTTCTGGAAATATAAAAGTAAACAGCAAAAACACCAACAATTCCATCATAGAAAATATAGTAAAAGAAATATTCTTAAGGTATTTTCCTACTAAAACCAAATTAATCTATACCTTCCATTTTGAAGTATTACAGACTTTAAGACCTCAAAAGTTACTCTCTTGAGGCTGGTATGTGTATATTCCAGTAATTGGCCAGCAGCTGAAGTCTCTCAAGGAGGCTGATTGCCAACACCTTTTCCAACCCCACTTCTACAGAAAACTAAAAAAGGGTAAAAAATTAAGGTAAAGGCAAGAGGGGGAGATTTTAAAAAGTGCCTAATGGACTTGTGCTCCAAAATCCCTTAGGTGCTTCTTAAAAATCTCTCCTATATTGGCTATTCTAATGGCTTTTTGCAGAAGGAGGAGTAATTAGAAATGAGCAGCTGAAATTGCCTTCACAGTTAAAGATAAAACCTTTCAGTTCTTAACCTAAAATAGGTTTAAAAAGCTGTAAGAATCTTCACTTTGTGCAGTTATACTAACAGATACTCTCCAGTTCTGGGCAGTCGAAGGCCCTCTGCATGTGCCTCATAATGTGGATATCTATCATAATTGTACAACTTGTCTGGAGTTATTGGTTTTAAAAATAAAAACAGTTCTACAGAGATACAGTAAAACACTAAGGTAGAGCATGGAGACTGACATTTGTATTTTAAGTGAAAACTTAACTTAAAAGTAAAAATATAAATGATTATTTTAAAAGACAAAATTTGACTTGTAAGCATCACCCAGCCAAAACTAAAGCAAAATGCTTAGCAAGATCCCATGACAATTTATTTTGTTGGTCTGGGCCCATGAGGCAAAGAAACTTCATCAGACCTGGACCTTCCCTAGTTTTGCAGGGTTGATTTGAGTTGAAAGGATCACACACATGCATTTTTGTGGGCAACTGGAGAGACCGAAATTCAGGCCAATTCTTACTCGGACCTAATTATGAAACAAAGCAAGCTAATTTTCTATCAGTGGTATTCTAGACACCTTATAGAAAACACACAGAGAGATAGGTGCACCATTCTGACGTCCTAAAATAAAGTTTCAGACTTCATTTTAAAAGGGCCAATTCCTGAAGACAAAAAAGGGTTTTCTATAGATTCAGTACCGCGGAAACAAAGATCTAACAGTATGTTTTCTGCCTTGGAGGGTCCAAGCAGCTCCTTTAAAATGCATGTTGAAATATTTACTTCCCACGGTGTACTGCCCCATCAGTATAGTCCTTACTTTTAACTAAATATGTTAAGATGCTGCTTTTAAAGGTTTTACATAAATGTTTATGTACTGACAGAAACTGCATTTGATCTGACCCCTTCAGTAACACACAGTAATGTCTCTTAAATGCAGTGAGGGCTTCCTGGTAAATTCTGTCTATGCTGGCCAATTCATGTTCAGCTCAGGAAGACCAAATAGTCTTTATGCAGTAAGCTTTGATCCCCAAGGCACACTCTCTGCAACATACATAATGCAGAGGAAGATGCACTTAACCTTCCATTTACACTGTCTGTCTCCACTACAGAAGTGTTGCATGCTAACTCAAGATCTCACACAAAAGTGCTCCCAACTGCACAAGGTGTTGTTACTACTGCTTGGATCATGGTGAATAAAAAAAAAAATATCAATGATTAAAGATAAACTGATTTGGATTTTTTAAATTTTAATTAAATATACATTTCCTTTCAAAAATAAACCTATTTAGAATTATATTTAACGTTTTGAAAATCATGTCAAGGTCTAAATTCACTATAAACTATTAAGATTGTTTAGGTTAAATAAAAAAGTAAAGTTAAAGCAGTACATGGTTGCTGCTGAAGTTTTAAAGAATGTCAGATCACTGAACTGGTAGAAGTCACTGGCTAAGCACCTGGAACCAGAGTTTGCCGAAGTGCTAAACAAGTTTTTGATAGCACTAGCCTTTTCTGCTGATACAGAGAGAATTTTTTTTTATTTCAATTTATTCAGCTAGTTCAGTTCAATGATGCTGAACATTCATTCAAAGTTAAGAAGCCAACTGGGAGCTGGAAAGCAGGAAAGCTCATTTTCCTCTTTCAATCTATGAATAAAAACTAGGTGTGAGAGGATGAGATCTGCTAGTTCTAAAATCTTGAAGGACATGGGGACCAGAAACAATCAGTTCAATTCAGTAACTACAGATAATGCCTCCTTTGTTTAATAAATCTCTTAGTTTTAAATGCAAAACATGTTTTGATAAATGTACTTTTCTTTATATACCAAGTACATTTAAGATAGTTTAAACTAATAAAAAACTTAAAATGCTGTTTTTGTGCATTTTTAATTAAATTCCAATTTCCATCCAAATAGAGCTTTTTAGTAAACAAGAAATGTACCATTCACCATTTTCTAACAGAGTAAAAATGTAAAAATTAAGGATCTGAATAAATCTTATATAACACTGGTCTACAATTTTTGAGAAGTCGTCTGCTTCAGAGATAAAATGTGCTATTTATTATGTATTTTGATGTGCTGAATTCAAATATGACAATTAAAACAACTGATTGGCTACTGTTTCTAAGATATTTAAGTTTTTACATTTTATGTCTATGTATATTGTGTAGATAGTAGAGTTTTAATCATAAATTGTAAAACTAGGTCTTTTCATGTGTTTATGGTTGCTTTACATGATAATATTTCACCTGTCCTGTTTATGTAACACTTTAAAAATCAGCCAAAGGGTTATATAAATAAAATTTATTATGAAACAAAAGGCAAAAAACTATTCTGTACATAGTTTAGTCCTATTCAGTGTCTACTCGGCGCTTCTTGGCTTGTCTCTTGTATTCATTCAATGGAGCATCTCTTGTCACTGTCCAGCAATAGTCTGCAAGCATTGATGGGCTCCATTTGCCCTGATAGTGTTTCTCCATTGTTGCATTGTCCTGGTGAAATCGCTCGCCGTGCTCGTCGCTCACTGCTCCGCAGTTCGGTGGAAAAAAATCTAGATGAGAGTGCAAAAAATGTATCTTTAGTGACATGTTGCAACCAAAGCTTTTGTATGCCTTGAGGAGGTTTTCCACCAACAACCTGTAGTTGTCTGCCTTGTTGTTTCCGAGAAAATTTATTGCCACTAACTGGAAGGCTTTCCATGCCGTCTTTTCCTTGCCACGCAGTGCATGGTCAAATGCATCATCTCGAAGAAGTTCACAAATTTGAGGACCAACAAAGACACCTTCCTTTATCTTAGCTTCACTTAACCTTGGAAATTTTCCACGGAGGTACTTGAAAGCTGCTTGTGTTTTGTCAATGGCCTTGACAAAGTTCTTCATCAGACCCAGCTTGATGTGTAAGGGTGGTAACAAAATCTTCCTTGATTCAACAAGTGGTGGATGCTGAACACTTTTCCTCCCAGGCTCCAATGACTGTCGGAATGGCCAATCTTTCTTGATGTAGTGGGAATCTCTTGCACGACTATCCCATTCGCAGAGAAAACAGCAGTACTTTGTGTATCCAGTCTGCAGACCAAGCAAGAGAGCAACAACCTTCAAATCGCCACAAAGCTGCCACTGATGTTGGTCATAGTTTATGCACCTCAAAAGTTGTTTCATGTTGTCATAGGTTTCCTTCATATGGACTGCATGACCAACTGGAATTGATGGCAAAACATTGCCATTATGCAGTAAAACAGCTTTAAGACTCGTCTTCGATGAATCGATGAACAGTCTCCACTCATCTGGATTGTGAACGATGTTGAGGGCTGCCATCACACCATCGATGTTGTTGCAGGCTACAAGATCACCTTCCATGAAGAAGAATGGGACAAGATCCTTTTGACGGTCACGGAACATGGAAACCCTAACATCACCTGCCAGGAGATTCCACTGCTGTAGTCTGGAGCCCAACAGCTCTGCCTTACTCTTGGGTAGTTCCAAATTCCTGACAAGGTCATTCAGTTCACCTTGTGTTATGAGGTGTGGTTCAGAGGAGGAGGATGGGAGAAAATGTGGGTCCTGTGACATTGATGGTTCAGGACCAGAAGTTTCATCCTCTTCCTCTTCCTCATCTGACTCAAGTGAGAATGATTCTGGTGCATCAGGAACCGGCAGTCCTTCTCCGTGGGGTACTGGGCGTATAGCTGATGGAATGTTTGGATAATGCACAGTCCACTTTTTCTTCTTTGACACACCTTTCCCAACTGGAGGCACCATGCAGAAGTAACAATTGCTGGTATGATCTGTTGGCTCTCTCCAAAACATTGGCACTGCAAAAGGCATAGATTTCCTTTTCCTGTTCGACCACTGGCGAAGATTTGTTGCACAAGTGTTGCAGCATATGTGTGGGGCCCACCTCTTGTCCTGATCTCCAATTTTGCAGCCAAAATAAAGGTGATAGGCTTTCTTAACCATAGTGGTTATACTGCGCTTTTGTGATGCAAAAGTCACTTCACCACAAACATAGCACAAGTTATCTGCACTGTTCACACAAGTACGAGGCATCTCTGCTCACTTTGGCTAAACAGAAATGTGTCCCTTTGCAAAATCAAACACTGACAAATAAGAGAGCACGACATTGTATGATTTCTAGAGCTGATATAGGGCAATTTGTTCAGCAGAGTGATGTAAGCTTCGTTATGATTGCATCATCCATGACTTCTAGGAATAACATGATGCAATTCATATCATGTATGACGCAATACCAGCTTCAGATTGCATCATTAATTGTTTTGCCTAAAAAGCAAGTACTGTCCAAACCCAGTCATAGATTTATTCATAGATCCAGTCAAAGATGTATTTTAGTCATTTCTGGTTTAAATTGAGATCCCTTCCCTTTATAACTCACTTATCCTCTGCCATTCCCAAGTCAAGGGTCGTATATACTGACCCAATAGCATATCTTGAAAACTAGAGCCAATCAACAATTTTAAGCATCATTTTCGTTCTCAGTGACCCAGAATTAGTAAAGTTTGACTACATTTATTTCAGAAGCATTTTGGCTGTAGAGCAGTGTAATTACTTACGTAAATGTGTATAAATACAATCTATCCTCCTAATTAGCAGAAAGTACCACCAACATTTAGTGTAAAGAATATATTTAGTTGAAAATAAACATGTTTTAAAGGTTACCAACCAACAAGACTTGCCCTTTCTTTAGGAAAATAATTAAAAAGTACAAATGCAAAACAAGATTAAAATCAATTATTTTAATTGAGGTTTCCTGCATGCTGATTTAAATCATGAGTGACATAAGCGAGTTAAGTCACTTTGATTTAAATCAATTCACCCTGGTTTGGATGAGACTTGATTTGAGCAAATCTAAGCAATCCTGTGTACCTCTGTCAGTCTCGCGATTGTAGCGTCAATGTGGATGGAGACTGCAAGTGGAATAGTTCAATCTGCAGATAGAGCTCAAAAGGAGACTATCCTACCATGCACAGGTCGACACTTAGGTGCCTGTGTGGTCTATTTTCTGCACTCCACTCACATGGGGTCAAGTTGGTAGAAAGACATCTATCTATAAAAAAGTGTGCTGCAAATTCAGAGGAGCTCAGTTGCTAACTATTTCCATATCTTCTTCTACCACTTTGAAACATCCTTTGATATAGGATTATCCCTAAGTGTTTTATGGACATTTGACCTGTTCTCCTACAATTCTAATGAGCTCCCTGAAGTATGACAGAAGGCCTTGTGAAATTTCAGGGAGCTGTGTAGGTATTTTTTGGATAGGAATCTTGGGAACAGCCACAATGTGGGTAGGGGCAGAACTAAAGGGACCTGAACTCAAAACAGTATGGCTAGCATATACAAATTGTACCATTCCAATACCTACAGTAGCCTATGCTTTTCTCTGTGTCTGCAGCTGGTTTGGGACCGAATGAACGAAGGTCAACATCGTTTTCCCTGTGTAACCTTGAATTCACTTTGTGAAAGAAACCGCAAAGAGTCTGTAAGGTAACATGTTGTGAAAGACAATGAAAACAGATTTACACAAAAATGCAGCCATACCCCTGACACTGTAGACCAAGAATAACACAAGAAATATTACTTGAATAGAAACCCAAAATAAAGATTTCCCCCCCCATTAGATCCTTTATATTTAAAGTCTACAGAGAGGCAGTTAATGGTTCTAGGTCTGATAAGGCTAATCTTTTCTACACTATTTCCTGGAAAAAATCCAGCACACAGGAAATGGATAAGGCAGGCCCTAAAATCTATTTCTGGCTATGCCAACTAGAAAAAAAACAAACACCTTCCGTAACCCACACTGATTCAGTGTAATGTTCTGTCCTCCTCTAGTGATGGCTGGGATACAGATAGGGGATAATACCGCCACAAGTTTTCTAACAAAGGTGTCTTTTAGCTTGGGCAGTAAAGGCCATTGGATTTAGATTTAGAGGTTCCAGGTTCAATCCCTGCTACCAACAGCCCACCCAGGCGCATCAAGTTAGATAGGGGAAGTATGCCCTGAAGATCATACATTTTTTGGACTGCAACAAAGTCAAAATGGCTAACTGCTTCAGAGACTTCTTTTTATGAACCAGGACTTCAGGAAAAACTTTCCTGAAGGACTGTGATCATCAGACTTGGCAAAAGAGGATTAGACACTGGTTGGATTCAACTATTAGCATTATGACAGAGTAACAAAACTGATATGTGCAGTACAATTAAGCTCACTGATGCCTTGTCCATCTCTTCTCAGAACTCAAGGTATAAGACACTTGAGCAAAACATACATGAAAGCTCCCATGCCTCATGAATAGAGAAGCTAACGAATGCCCAGACCTGATCATCAATGAACTTGCTGGGTAGTTTAGCATTTCTCACTATTGCAATGACAACTAGGGTCTGCGTCCTGCAGTTAATACAGATTAACTAAAATACCCGTATAATGTGAAAGGAACTTCTGAAAACTGAGCTAGTCCTCTTGCAGATTGAGTATACCTGACAAATAAGTAGTTTAATGCATAAAAAGGTATTGTTCTGCCAACATCATCAATATTGCTGCTCTTTGGAACAGCGTCTTGCTCCTTGCTTAGATGGAACAAAACAATCAATCTGTGTCTCAACATAAGAAATGGCTGACCTCAAACCAGGTTCCAAAACGACTGAAGTACTAATCTCACTACCCTGAGCCCAAGGCAGCTGA
The DNA here is from genome assembly GCF_028017835.1 of Emys orbicularis. Taxonomy (NCBI): domain Eukaryota; kingdom Metazoa; phylum Chordata; order Testudines; family Emydidae; genus Emys; species Emys orbicularis. The sequence goes on along the minus strand of NC_088691.1, from coordinate 83,922,080 downwards.
TGCAATATCTTTAGTTTGCCTGCTCAAAATGTCCTAGATAGATGTGCCCTGAGTAACGTGGTACCACAGCCCTAAAGACTGGCATTTGTGGTGATCTCTCAAGTATTTCTTGAGGGTGCTCATCAGGATAGTACTCGCCCTCTAATTTTTGTCACCAGATGGACAAAGCCATGGATGTACACAGAGGCGTAGCGAGCGCCCTCCCTACCCTCCGACCGGAGGGGGCCCCGCAAGGAAGGGGGGCCCTAAAAGTGGCAAAATAAATACCGCATTCCAGTTTCTGCATTGTAAGGGGCCCCGCCCGGACATATGTTCGGCGAGGGCCACCGTTCGGAGGGGGCCACGTTCTTTGTTGCTACGGCCCTGGATGTACACCTCAATGGTGGATGTAAGCCCCCTTTCTGCTGCAAAACTCTTATGGATATGCTGCCCTCTACTGGTAAGAAAGCATCACTGCTGATCAATTCAGGGCAGAAAACACCAAGTTTTATGACAATCTTTGGGGAATATGTGCAGATTATGCATGGTTTGATGGAGGGTAGCATTTGGATATGAACTTTCTCAGAATACCTTTATGATTTCTTAAAGATCAACATTGAATATGATGCATAGCTCCTCCTTCTTACCTCTTGCTTTAAAAAAAAATAAATCTATGTGCTTTTCCCCCCTCCTGTTGATCAGAGGATAACAAATACAACAACGAAGAGATTTAGCTGACCACGGAGTCAAAACCCTACACAAGAACTTCAGAATCAGGTCCAGAGTGGGAGGCAGGAGCACGGAATCTCACTTAATTGTGCCCGATCCCTAAGGAGAGAGGCTTTGATAGAAGGCTCTTCCACGCACACAACACACAGACATATACCACAAACACACACATATTACATATAAATTGAATATATCTACCTAAACTATACTTATGTTATTTAGAAGGCAATTTTAAATTTCTAAAAATTTATTTCAGGAAAATAAATTGTGTATTTTTATCTTTTTTGTTCTGCCACAATTATCTCCCAATCCTAGTATATCATAGTAATCCTTGTGATAGTCTCTCAATTTGATTTAGACCATATTTACACACACTCCAATAGTTAAAAAAAATTGTACCCCCTTTTCAGCTCTATTTGCTTTCTCACTTTTTTGGGTAATAGCATTTCAAAGTAATTTGAAAGAAGTTCTTAATATTTTGTGATCAGTGTAATAAATATAAAACATTTCCTTGGAAAAAGTTGTTTCATTTTTTTAATCACTGTTTTGATGGAGTATTTGATTTCAATTGTTTTGAATAAACTTAAATCAATAATAAACAGGATATACTAGTTTTGAAACTGTGATAAAAATAGGTAATAAAATGCTACTGGTTAAACAGGATGTGTTGTGAATAGGTCAGCTCAAGGTCCCAGCTAAACATCTTGTTTGTGTCCCGAAGCCTTGTTTCATGTATGCCTTATTCTCTCAGTAGGGTCCCCCTGCTCTGGTCTAAACATCAGGCCACTGCTCCCTATCGATCTTCTTTAAATCTCAAGAATAATACATTTCAAGACAACACAGCACAAGCTGACTAAAGCCCTTTAATTACATCACTGCTGAAAGGAAATCATTGATCAATGGCATTATGGGAAAATAAACTGCCCCCCAAACCAGATCAAAGTCAATGAAATAGCTGACTAGCTGCCCCATTTGGGACTTTTCCTAGATTAGTGCTCATGGACAAGCAAAAGAGGTATACTAACACATGCTGCTTACTGTCTTTTTGAAGCTTTCCCTGGCAGGTGTCATGCTCTGAGCATGGTTTTTGATTATTCTAATTAAATATAATATTATCAACAGATCTTCATATTGATCCCTAAAACCCCCTTCTAAATAGAAAATTAAAAGCCCTGAGAGAGGGCCTCAGAGGCTAATAGGCAATTTGAAATATCTTAATTTTATATCAGTTTTCTCTATGTTGAAACTTGCTGACAGTTATCAATATCAAAATGTCAATCACTTCTGGCTGTAGAATACTACAGCAAATGTCTGATTTCTTTGTAATACTTCCCTTCATAAGAGTAAAATTAATACTCTAATGCCATTGGAAAAATAAGAAAATATGCAAAACAAGCAGCAATATATCATTTTTGTTTTGTAGATTTGTTATTGCACTCACCATTTTTCATGAAGAGCATTTTATAAGTGCTAAATATTACTAAAAGATCCATGAAGCCCTATTTAGATTTTAAACCTAAAATAAACAAGAACAAACTTGAAACTTAACAATAAGCAAATATTTATTTTGATATAAAGCCAAAATAGATCTGGAATTCCTTTTACATCACATGATTACATAAACATATTCAAATAGGAATATGAATACTAGTATGTATCCTCATATTTATTATTATATACTTCATGGATTATAAAAATACATTTGAAAATATTCCCCAAAATTACAACAACAACAAAAAACAAAGTAAAATATTTTGAGGTGGTTTTTTAATTTTTTTTTGGCAAAGTTAAGGGGCTATATAAATATTTATTGCCACCACTGTCAATAACAACAATCACAAAAATTTAAAAAACAACAAACATTTATATAGCCCCGTAACTTTGCAAGATGACTCATTTATATTTATTAGTTTTTCTGGTAGAGGTATGAGCTGCTCTAATATCCATGCTTCCTCCCCATGTTATATCTCCTTCTTATTCATTTCCTATTCCCTCAGGTGGTTCTCATTGCTAATGCCCAAATGGCATCAACCTGTTGTTTAGCACATCTATGAAAAGGCGAGCCTGCTGGCTAATTTACCAAGGGATTAAAGCCCTGAAACCACTTCAATCTGTTACTTTGTTTCAATGTAAAAGCCCTACCCATGACAGAGAGGCACCCAAGTGAAACAGAAAATATCCTTTTAAGAAAGAAAATTTCAAAGTAGGAAACATTTAAAGTAATACCTGGATATGACAACATATCATCAGGTGCAGTTGAACAAATGTATGGAAGTTACATTCAGAAAGCCAATGAATCTAGAAATACTGAGAATTGGGGTAGGTGGCTAGTTTGTTTTTATACTTAAGAATACTGTAGAAACTGGAGTTGCTATTCTAACCTGAAACTTTGGTAATGTTAACACATGCTATTATTTTCCTACAATTCTCCAGTGACTTCAATTGAAGACACAGATGCTCGGTGCCTCTGGGGTAAAAAACAGACAATTTATGTAGGTGCCTTATTTTAGGGATCTAAGTGTGAAAATTTTGGCCATAGTGTGTGTTTTTTAAAAAATTTTTGGCCATAGGGTGTGCTTAAGCATGTGATTAGTCACCCTGAAGTCAATGGGACTACTCATGTGGTTAAAAGTTAAATCTTTGTAGGATTGGGGCCTTAGTGCTTGTATTGAATTTCAGTATGTGAATCACATTGCTTTATATCTTTGTAAAAACAGCTATAGAGCAGCAACTGAACTTCACAACATGTATGATCATAAACACTAGCATGTGAGGTCTGAATCAAGTTCTACCTTATTTAAAAATGTTTTGCGCTTATTTATTAAGCTTCTGAGGGTCAAGAAAGAACAAGGCCAAAATACTGTACTAATAGCTTCAAAAGTGTGTGAAATGCTCCATGGTTATTTCACAATTAAAATGTTGTGGCAAACTTACTTTCATCAGTCATCCAGGCCAGCATATCCAAAAATAAGATTTTGATTTACAAATCAATGCAGAATTGTAAGAGCTGCAATGTATTAAAAAACACATTTCAAGAAGGTTATTGAAAGTGGGATAAGCAAACTTTTCTGAAATTGAATATACTACTATGGATTATGAATTTGTTTGCTGATCACAGCCCCTTTTTGTAGTGAATGATGTTCAATCAGAAGAGGAAAAGAAATATTATCCAATTTCTTTCCACAGTGCTATTTTAAATGTTACTAGTATTGGTGCCAACCCTTGTACATCTTGATGCCAAGAGTACAGATTTTCTGGAATTAAAAAAAATGCCAGCAAAGATGTGTCACAGTGCCAAAGGCTTCAGAGGAAACGAATGTGTGTAAATTAGTATTTGTAAGAGATTCACATTCAAAAATACCTCACATAAGGACACAATACTCAAGGTCCCATTTTAATCAATTTTATTATAGCAACAAACAAATTCTCCAACTGCCAATAAAATACCTAATTTGATGCATTTAGAGAGGATGCGCATGCACACGTACCCACAAAAATAAAATCAGTACCCCGTAACGGGATTTTGAACACCCTCAGATCCAAGGTCCATCATGGATTTGGTCTTAAAAAAAGAAAATGGGGCAGAACATGAATCATCAAAACTTGACACTTCAAATGAGCGTGCTGACATCAATTTATATTATATTAATTAGAAAGCAATTTTAAATATTTGAAAATTAGTTTAATGAGAATAAATTATTTTTAAATATCTTTTTTACAAATCTGCTATTTTACTATTATCCGCTTGTGAATTCCCCCCCACCCCCCAATTTTATTTAGAATGACTATTTGTAAGAAATGAAAAAATATTTCCAAATATACTGTCAATGTACCAAATAAGTTATTTTTATAATTTTAACAGATGGTGTTATTTCCTCCTATAAATATTCCAGATCTACCTGGGACTTGACCTCTGTTGGATGATACTCAGCTATTAACTAATTTAGTTCTTCTCTACAGTGTGTCAGATGAAGATGCTGTGCATACTAAATGACTTTCCAAGAAAGGTTTATTTTTAATATACAAGTTGACATAATATTTCACTTATGTGCAGTGGTACTTCTGTTAGTAATTCCGGGGAAAGAGTTTAAGACATCTCAAAATATTCTTCATAGCTATAATACACATTGTCAACTAGTGGGGATTCTTCTGTTCTTCTAAGAATAAAAACCACATTTCTGACCTACTGGGGAAAGGTGGAAATGAGTTTTTCAGTGAAATTTTATCATTCATACTGCTTTCACTGAAAAAGGAAGCTAAACATTAGGCTTGTTGCTTCAACAAACTATTATTACACGCTTCACCAGTCCATTAAAAGAAAGTAATTTAATCAGTTTGTATTTTCTCAGGAAAATCTCATTCAGAGAAATTTTATTGCCAGCTATCTAAATAGTAAATACTTATTATCCTCTCAAAATGAGTTTTTGCTTGCCAAGGGCAAACCCATTGCTGTTATTGTAGAGCTCTGTCAGAGAAACAAGAAGTTAAAAAGGTTATAAAGATACCATTAACGTCATGGGACTGTCTTGTCAGGACTCAAAAGTGCTTAGTAATTGAGGGTTTTATTCAAAGTGTATTAGCACCCATATAAACGGCACAGTTAATATGACGCTTTAGGCTTTATTTTGTTACAGCCCAGTATAATCACCTACAAACAGCTGAATACTGTAAATTTATCTGCTGGAGAGCACAGCTCATTTTATCATCTGTTTCTAGCTTGAGTCTTTGAAGAAAATGTCAACAACATACAGCTTAAAGGCATATACTAGATCCAACCAATCAGAAAAATGGAAAAAGGTTTAAATGATAAATAATTGGTCCAGGCAATATGCGCCTTGCACAGAAATATGAGGGTAAGGAAAGGACAAATGTATTTGCCTTATTCAGAAAAGTGCTTGTCACCACTAAAAATAAAAATGTTACAAATTAGCCTGCACAATAAGCTTAACATATCTTTAAAAGGCAAAATATAAGCATATACTACAGAAGAAATTAAGAGTGCTAGTGTCAAAAAATGTAACATTACCCGAAATTACCCTGACATACTTTGTCATAATACTGTTTCAGTAATTCATCCAGAAAGTACAGTAATACAATGACACACACACTTCCACATTATGGGCCACTGCTTAATAATTCAGGTCCCTCTCATGGACCACCTGCTCTGCCAACATCAGTCTAGATCCCACACCTTCCCCGAATCAATTACAGTGCTTAGGTACATGAAAAAGTAAAAACAAAACAACCCCCCCAATATTAAGGAGACAAGATATAAATTCACTTTAATGTACGCCTTGCAGCTGCTTGGTTACATCCCCCCCATTTTGCATCTGTGATATTTATTTCCTCTCGTTGGGTGGAAGACTACATTTATTTATACCAAATCTCCCCTCATTCCCTGCAGCCCTGAATGCTCTAATCTATCCAAGTCACTTTGCAGTTTAGTTCTGTCCCTCTGCGTGTTTGCCACAGCTCCAATTTTGGCTTTTGTCTACAAATATGACCACAGTTGAATTTATATCAGAGTAACACTTGACAAAGAAAGACAAGGAGCTGTAATGCACAATGGAGAAAACTTTGTCCCACCCCTGTTATTTTCATAGGTCCAAAAACAACTCTGAAAGCTCTAGGAGTATGATTACACTGCAATAAAAGAGCTGCAGCCGGCCTTAGTTAGCTGACTCCAGCACATGGGGCTATAAAATTTCAGTGTAGACGTTCAGGCTTGGGCTAGATCTGGGCTCTGAGACCACATGTGGGGAAAGGGTCTCAGAGAGCCCATGCTCCAGCCAAAACCTAAACATTTACATTGTATTTTTAGCCCCGCAGCCTGAGCCCCCTGACCAGGGATCTGAGATTCAGTGCCCCAGGTTTTTTAATCGCAGTGTAGACATATCCTAAGAGTCTTGAGGTCTGGTTCTCCTCTCACTTATATCAGCATTCATAGATTTCAAGGCCAGAAAGGAGTCATGTGATCATCTAGTCTGACCTCCTGTATAACAGAGGCCATAGAACCATCCCAAAATAAATACAAGAAAAATATCCAATTCAGATTTTAAAATTGCCAGTGATGGATAATCCATGGTGACCACTGGTAAATTTTTCCAATGGTTAATTACCCTCACTATTAAAAATGTCCAGTCTGAATTTGTCTCATTTCAGCTTCCAGTCATTGGATCATGTTATACCTTTTTTGGCTAGACTGAAGAGCCAATTATCAAATATTTGTTCCCCTCACAGGTACTGACTGTAATCAAGTCATCCCTTAAACTTCTTTTTGTTAATCTAATTAGATTGAGCTCCTTGAGTCCATCATTCTAAGGCATATTTTCTAATCCTTTAATCATTCTTGTGGTTCTTCTCTGAATCCTCCCCAGTTTATCAACATCCTTCTGAAATTGTGGACACAGAACTGGACAAAGTATTCCAGTAATGGTTCCACCGGAGCAAATACAAAACGTAAAATAACCTCTACTCCTACTGATACTCCTGTATATGCACCCAACAATCACATTAGCCCTTTTGGCCACAGTGTCACCCTGGGAGTCATGGTCAACTGATTATCCATCACAACCCTCAAATCTTTCAGAGTCACTGCTTCCAAGGATAGAGTCCCCCATCCTGTAAGCACAATCTACATTCTTTGTTCCTAGACATATACATTTAGCCATATTAAAATGCATACTTCGCTTGCAACCAGTTTATCAAGTGATCCAGATCACTCTGTATCAGTCCTCTTCATTATTCAACACTCTCCCAAATTTGTGTGTCATCTGCAAATTTTATTAGTACGATTTAATATGCGCCAAGACATGAACGGAGAACTCTCGCGAAGGATTCGGGCAGAATGGTGTGCGTTTATTTCCATTAAGGACATCCTCAAAGGAAAAATCGACAAGACCACACATACAAATATCTTCAATTCAACAGTGCTGCTAGCCATGTTGTATGGCAGTGAAACGTGGGCACTGATGAAGAGAGAAGAAGAGCGGCTGTCGGTAGCTGAAAGGGCAATGGAACGAGCTATGTTGGGAATTTCCCTTCTGGATCGTATTCCAAATGAAATGATTAGAGAACGCAGCGGTGTGAAAGATATTGTTGTGGAAAGCAGATATAATAGGATACGATGGGCGGGCCACATAGCATGGTTCACGGACAATAGGTGGACCACAATCATTACTGAGTGGTACCCGCGAGAACAGAAAAGACCACCTGGTCGGCCTCCAAGAAGATGGGAAGATGACATTGTAAAACGTTTCGGACGAATGTGGAGAAGAAAGGCAAGAATGCGAGAAGAATGGCGGACGTGTTGTGATCGGCGCAGTCTTAACGACAGCTGAAGACCGATCGATCCAGGTGATGATTTCATATTTTCTTCCAGGTCATTGATAAAAATGTAAAATAACGTAAGACAAGAACCAATCTGTGTGGGACCCCACTAGAAACACACCTGCTTGATGACGATTCCCCATTTACGGTTACATTTTGAGACCAATCAGCTAGCCAGCTTTTAATCCACTTAATGTGTGCCATGTTAAATATATATTGTTCTAGTTTTTTAATAAATTAACAGTCCAGCAAGCTCTTCAGCCAGCTCTTTTTAAACTCTTGGGTGCAAGTTATCTGAACTTACGGACTTAAAAATGTTTCATTTTAATGGCTGCTGTTTAACATCCTTCTTAGACAGTAGTGGAATGGAAAGAGTGGACTACATTATCTGTTTTTCCCCAAATATAGAACAGAAATATTTAATGAACACTTCTGCCTTTTCTGCATTATTATTATTAATTCTACCATTTCCATCTAATAATGGATCAATACCATTGTTAGGATTCTTTTTGTTCCTAATATATTTTTAAAAAGCTCCTCATTGTCCTTAACTCTGCTGATCATAGATTTCTCCTTGTGTCCCTTTGCTTCTCTTAGCAATTTTCTACAATTCCTAGCTTCTGACATATTCATTACTATCAATTTGCCCTTTCTTCCATTTATTATATAGTATATTCTTACACCAGCCTTCACTTCCTCTCTAAACCAGGTTTTTTTTTGTTTTTGTTTTTTAAACCAATATGACCACTTTCCTTGATAGTAGCTTTTTGGTCATCTAGTAGATTATTGTTAAACAATTCCCAAGTATCATTCACATCTTTTTAAATTAAATTTCTCCTCCCCGCCAGCTGATTTGGCTCATAATTGTTTTCAGCTTTGTGCAACTGGCCCTATTAAACCATCGGGCATATATATATATATTACTGGTCTGAACTTTATTCTGCTTGCACATTATAAATGTGATCAAGTCATGACCATTTGTATCTAAGCCACCATTAATTTCTGTTAATTAATTGTTCTGTGATCAGTTACTCTTTATCTGTCAAAATGACGTCTAATATAGAATTCTCCTGTGTTGGCTGCATCACTGAGTTAGGAAATTATCTAATATTCAGAAATTCCAAGAATGCTTTAGTCCGGCAGCATAAGACAGTCAGCACATGTAACTCAAATTTAAGTGTCCGTCCCCAATGATCATGCAGCTTTTTTTCCCCACACATTATAGATATGTGCGTAAGGAGTTTGTCATCCTGTTCCCTAGTGTGATTTGGTGGTCTGTAACAGACACCAACTAATACCATCTTGTGCTTTACCTGTTAAGATAGTGATCCATAAGCATTCAAGACCATTTTCTTCTGAGTTATTAGTGATTTGGAAACAGGTAATGCCATTTTTTATATATAGACTGCTACTTCTCCTCCCCTTTTGACTACTCATTTTTTCCTAAATAGGTTATAACCATTTATTTTAACACTCAAAATCACATGAACTATGTGAATCATCCCACCAGATTTCAGTAATACCAACTAGATCAAATTTATGGTCATATATGAGCAATTCCAATTCCTCTTGCTTGTTACCCAGGCTCCTAGCATTGGTGGATAGGCAATTCAAGAATTTCTTCTCTTTATGTCCTTTGGTTCTTTGAATAATTTTGTTCACAATGTCTAGATTTTGTGCTGAGTCCTCTTAATTCCCCCCCCCCCATTAGTTATTAGTGAAATGCCCTCCTGACTACTCTAGCCAGCCTGTCCTTGAGGAGGATGGCTCCCCTTCTTCTGAGGTGGAGGCCATCCAAATTATACAACCCCTCACCCCATAAAAGGTAGTGGGACATCGTTCGTGGGACAGAAAGCATCTCAGAGAAGATTCTTTGGACACCAGTGTAAATCCACTAACTTTCAGAGAGTTGCTCCTGATTTACACAGGTGTAAATGAGTGGAGAATCAGATCCCTGAAGTGAGATGCAATAAGCAGGATGCTCCATGATTTTAACACTGACAAGTTTTATGTGTTGTAACAAAAACAACTCCGTGGACTATCCTGAAATACTCCCTGGGCCACAGATTTATACCACTAGAATAACATAAATCCACTTCCTGAACACATTATGTAGTATAATTTTTTAAATGTCAGAAAAAATACATTTTACTAATTTTGCATTATTACTATGCATATTTTCTGATTCAAAGAGCATAGGTAGGGTTTAATTGCATATCTCAACATAACTTCATAGTGAAGAAAATAAATATACTTTTCTTAACATGGAGTAATCTTAAACATCCAGCTGCAAAACACAGAGTTATAAGGATACCCACCTGAAGAATACCATCATCCCCAAACACAATTAACCTATTTAATACTAACCTTTAAAGGACAGTGCTGCATATATGAAAAAAAAAAATCCATCTTGTGGGAGTTATGAAATTGTATCTACTGTACCAAATGGATGCTTTAAGGAAGCTCTGATTTCTATTACAAAAGCATATTTGAGTATAAATCATGTTTAGATATACCCTTTGTAATAAAATAAACCTTTTAAAGCTTTAAAAGTGGTCCGAAAGATACACTCCACTAAGCTGGTGGCTGCTAGTAAATGTGGTGGGATTTAACACTTCCAGCAATGCAGATTCTGTCACATTTTTGGAGACCACAATCACACAGCAAAAAAACAAACAACTAGGAAAGGAAGGGTGGACTTCTCTGTCTCAAAATTCAAAGGCTGATTATAATGAAATTGTTTTGGAAGCACAAGTGACTGGATTGTAATGTTTTAGATAACTTTGCTGAACTCCAATACTAGTAAATTGATTGAGTGATTATGTGTTTTAACGTGCCCATTACCATAGTATCTAGGAAACAAAATGAGTACTGTGCATCAGTCACTAGAGGATGGAGCAGAGTGATTATACTTATATTTAAACTTACAAATAGGGACTCATTTTTCATCCTCTAGATATAATGATATTTTAACTGGAGGTTTCAAAATCATCAAATAAACCTACCAAATAACCAGAGACTAGGCAAAAAGTAAGTTTAACTTGTAGTTTGCAGAAAATCAAAACTACAGCAAAGTTAATTCTTATTATGAATCTATAAACATTTTTAAAGCACCAATCACTGTAATAGATATCCAATTACTTACAGCACACCAGTCATTCGGCAGATATTAACCACTTTGCACTAAGTACCTTTTTACCTGAGGATCAAAGTGCTTTTACAAACATTAATTCATTATGCCTCAGCACTCCTGGAACTCCCATTTTACAGAGAGGTAAACTGAAACACAGAGGTTAAGTGACTTATCCATAGTTACAGAAGTGACACTAGCAAAGCTGGGAATAGAATTCTCTGAAAACCTGATTCTCTGTCCCTTGTTGTAACAAATAGTCCTGCAGGCTAAATGTAGATTAGCAAATAAAGTAATGAAGTAGTTCCAATGTGTAATAAATTAAGGAGGATTGGATTAATGTCAAAGGAAAACCTCCTCCATTCAAACTCTGGATTAAAATGGACATTTTGAAATTAATTTTGTAATTTTTTTAAAAATAGGTTGAAAACTCAAAATGATCATATTCTCTGAAAAAAAGAAATTACAATCTATTTCCAAAGCAGATTATGGAAGTATGTTCAGGAAGCCATACAAAAAACAAAAACAAAAAACCCCTGACAAGTGTTTTCAATTAATGTGATGGAATAGATTTTAAGATCCTGAGACACTTTATGAGGCTTAGCTTACTGAGGGTCTAACCACACCAACCAGGTAGCTAGACAGACCCAAGTGCCAATTCTCTCTCCTTTGTCAATACTGCCTGGTTTACTCTGTCAAATCATGGCTCAGGTGAAATGTGGAGATCAACCGTTATATCAGTCAATTTTTTGCTGAAAGTATCAAACCTTGCTTCACTGCTCAGTTACAAACAACGGAACCCCATCTCATCCAATGCTTCACTGACTCAATACTTTCCAATATCAATTTCCAGAAATAGTCTTTCTTGTCCTAAGGCAAGAAAGCCAATATGTCTGGCCTTCCTTCACATTCTGATGTTATATAACATGAGATTGCATTTTACTAGTTGTAACAGCAAACTCTCTTACAAAATAAGTTCCAACATCTGGAGTCATGGCTCAAAACTGTGTCTCTATTTTCTTTTGCCACAAAAGACAGGGCACGTCTTCACTACCCGCCGGATCGGCGGGTAGCAATCGGTCTATCGGGGATCGACTTATCGCGTCTAGTGAAGACGCGGTAAAATCGATCCCCGATGGCTCTACCGTCGACTCCGGAAATCCACCGCGGCAAGAGGCGGTAGCGGAGTCGACGGCGGCGCGGCAGCGGTCGACTTGCCGCCGTCCTCACAGCCAGGTAAGTCGACCTAAAATACGCCACTTCAGCTACGCTATTCACGTACCTGAAGTTGCGTATCTTAGGTCGACCCCCCGCTGTAGTGTAGACCTAGCCACAGTCTCATGGGGATAAGGGCTGTGGGTACAGTAACAACAGGAAGTGTCAATGGGTGTTAAATACTTCCTGTTTCTAAATTGCTAAAGTAGAATGGTTGCAAACTTCCAGCATCTGGACAAGGCATGTTAAAATGACACCTGACATTCGTCAGGTATACTAAGTACAACAAAGGCAAAGTAGCACAGATTATTCTCAGGTCAACATGAGAATTTAGAGCCAAGGGGGAAAATGTTTTAACTTACTGAAAATTCCTTCAACACCTCATTGCCTGGAGTATAGGAAGATGTGAAATGTTTTAAGGATGTCAAAGATTTACTAGAGTCCTGCAACTACTAGAAGCATCATTCAAAATAATCTTGACTCTTTGGTAATTGATTATTCAGGCTAGAGGCTTCTTGTACTGCAGCCATAAAATTTAAGGAAGGTCACAAATGATTTCCTACTCTAATCAGGGTGATAACTCTGTGCTACCACTTTAAGAAGATCAAATATGACTTTTTTTTAAGACAGTGTGACAGATATTCAATGGTTACAGGCAGGAGACCTCTCAAAATCACAGAGACATAAAAAAGGAAGGAGAATAAAATTAAAGTGTTTTGAGATTTCCTATCCATTGAGCAGATAAGATGACTTTTTAGGAGAGCCATGGAAAATAATTTGAACAACAGATAAAAGTTATTATACTTTGCACTTCTGTAGTATAGCTGAGGATTAATCACTTGACATGTATTGTACGAGGGGCTGGTAGTGCCATCTATTATTAAGGTTGCCCAACACTTTCCATTATAAGAGCCTGTTTTCAGTTGGTTATAACTCTGTCAAACTAACTATTTGGGTTGAAATTTTACATGTCAGATATCTGTAGGATGATCAGATAGCAAGAGTGAAAAATCGGGACGGGGGTGGGGGGCTAATAGGTACCTATATAAGAAAAAGCCCCAAAAATAGGGACTGTCCCTATAAAATTGGGACATTTGGTCACCCTAGATATCTGTCTCAGGCTGAACATTTTTGGAAAATATCAGCCAAAATGGTACAGGCATTTCTAAGAACAAGGGTAAAAAAAAAAAAACATTTTGCCCACGTTAAAAATTATGGCAGCCTTTTCTTTGAGAAGCTCTAGCTTCCCTATGTTTTAAGCAGAGACTTGAAACTTGACAGGGGAGGTGCCTTTGTGTCCGGGATAGGCTTTTTGTCATCCCCATGAAAATCCACTGAAATTTGGCCAAGTGTTAGGGAAAAAATCACAGCTTCCACATGATCAGTAGAGACTTGCAAACCTTCACAGCTAAATTCCAAAGCTTCCATTCCCACTGAAAATGCTGCAGCTCAGGGCTGAAGAGATAAAACTGGACTTTCCCTGCAATTCCAGCTCTGTGCCTATGCCACAGAGTTCCTGTGTGATGCTGGGCAAGTCACTTAAACCAAACTTTTCACAAGTGGTCACTAATTGTCTATTCCTCATTTTTTGGCTGCCTGTCTCTAGGACGGGGTGGGCAAACTTTTTGGCTCAAGGGCCACATCAGGGTTGCAAAACTGTATGGAGGGCCAGGTAGGGAAGGCTGTGCCTCCCCAAACAGCCTGGCCTCCGGCCCCTATCCGCCCCTCCCATTTCCCGCCCCCTGACTGCCCCCCTCAGAACCCCAGACTCATCCAACCCCCCATGCTCCTTGTCCCCTGACCGCCCACTCCTGGGACCCCCGCCCCTAACCATCCCCCTGGGGCCCCGCCCCTATCCAACTCCCCTCCTCCCTGTCCCCTGACTGCCCCGACCCCATCCACACCCCGCCCCCTGACTGGCCCCCTGGGACTCCCATGCCTATCCAACCCCCCTGTTCCCCATCTCCTGACTGCCCCCCCGCAGAACCTCTGCCCCATCCAACCGCCCCCTGCTCCCTGTCCCCTGACACCCCCTGCCCCTTTATCCAACCCCCGCCGCTCACAGTGGCAGGACTGGCAGCCCGGCCGGAGCCAGCCGCGCTGCCTGCAGGGGAAGGGGGACAGTGGGGGAAGGGCCAGGGGCTAGCCTCCCCGGCCAGGAGCTCAAGGGCCAGGCACAACAGTCCCACGGACCGCTGTAGTTTGCCCACCTCTGCTCTAAGGTCTGATTTGCACAAGTGCTGAGCACTCACAGCTTAAACTGATGTCAACGGGAGCTGTTCTCAGCACAATACAGAACTTAATATGTTCAAAGTTGTCTAAAAAAAAAAAAATCAGGTCCTAAGTGTCACAGACTGGACACCCACAATTGGTGGATACTTTTGACCTTACTCCCTCTGAGCCACAGTTCCCCATTTGTTAATTTTATGACACCATAGAGGTGTCATGAAAATTAATGAATGAATGTTTGTGAAGCACTCAGATACTATCATGATGAATGCCAAAGCAAAGCCCATGAGGAAATTAATAATTCTGTCCTCAGGGCATGAGGCAGAGGCATGAGGCCACTGAACAATGTAGAGAACACAAAATATTGAATATCTGATCATTAAGTGAGCACCGTCCATTCTGTGCACTGAATGAGGTGGGGTCCTGTGGCTAAATACTTTATGTAATTAAAAACTGCCTGCAAATGCATAAGGGGGATGAATTAAGGTTGCACTAGAAAGTGAAGGTACTAACCAAAGGTTCTTTGAGATGCGGGTCCCTAACTGTATTACACATGTGGGTACTAGGATTGTCAAGTGATTAAAAAAAATTAATTGTGATTAATCGCGTGATTAAAAAAATTAATCATGATTAATCGTTGGGTTAAACAATAATAAAAACCATTTATTTAAATATTTTGGATGTTTTCTACATTTTCAAATATTATTTCACATTCAACAGAATACAAAGTGTACAGAGCTCACTTTATATTTATTTTTGATTACAAATATTTGCATTGTAAAAATTAAAAGAAATAGTATTTTTCAATTCACCTAATATAAGTACTATAGTGCAATCTCTATCATAAAAGTTGAACTTACAAATGTAGAATTACGTACAAAAAATAATTGCATTCAAAAATAAAACAAAGTAAAACTTTAGAGCCTAGAAAGTCCTCTCAGTCCTACTTCTTGTACAGCCAATCACTCAGACAAACAAGTTTGTTTACATTTGCAGAAGATAATGCTGCCCACTTCTAGTTTACAATGTCATCTGAAAGTGAGATCAGAAGTTTGTATGGCACTGTTATAGCCAGTGTCGCAAGATATTTATGTGCCAGATGCGCTAAAGATTCATATGTCCCTTCATGCTTCAACCACCATTCCAGAGGACGTGTGTCTATGCTGATTGGGTTCTGCTAGATAATGATCCAAAGCAGTGTGGACTGACGCATGTTAATTTTCATCATCTGAGTCAGATGCCACCAGCAGAAGGTTGATTTTCCTTTTTGGTGGTTCAAGTTCTGTAGTTTCTGCATCAGAGTGTGGTGCTTTTAAGACTTCTGAAAGCATGCTCCACACCTCATACCTCCCAGATTTTGGAAGGCACTTCAGATTCTTAAACCTTGGGTTGAGTGCTGTAGCTATCTTTAGAAATTTTACATTGGTACGTTCATTGCGTTTTGTCAAATCTGCAGTGAAAGTGTTCTTAAAATGAACAACTGGGTCATCATCTGAAACTGCTATAATATGAAATATATGTCAGAATGCAGGTAAAACAGCAGGAAACAATTCACCCCAAAGGAGTTCAGTCATAAATGTAATTAATGCATTATTTTTTTAAACAAGCATCATCAGCATGTCCTCTGGAATAGTGGCTGAAGCATAAAGGGGCACACGAATGTTTAGCATATCTAGCACGTAAATACCTTGCAATGCCAGCTACAAAAGTGCCATGCAAATGCCTGTTCTCACTTTCAGGTGACATTATAAATAAGAAGAGGACAGCATTATCTTCCGTAAATGTAAACAAACTTATTTCTCTTAACGATTGGCTGAGCAAGAAATAGGACTGAGTGGACTTGTAGGCTCTAAAGTTTTACATTGTTTTGTTTTTGAATGCAGTTATGTAACAAAAAAAAATCTACATTTGTAAGATGCACTTTCACGATAAAGAGATTGAACTACAGTACTTGTATGAGGTGAACTGAAAAATACTATTTCTTTTATCATTTTTACAGTGCAAATATTTGTAATCAAAAATAATATAAAGTGAGCACTGTACACTTTGTATTCTGCGTTGTAATTGAAAAATATATTTAAAAAACGTAGAAAAACATTCAAAAATATTTAATACATTTCAATTGGTATTCTATTGTTTAACAGTGCAATTAAAACTGCAATGAATCGTGATTAATTTTTTAATCATGATTAAATTTTTTTAGTTAATTTCAGGACTTAACTGCGATTAATTGACAGCCCTAGTGGGTACCCATGTGCCTGAGATTTTAGTGATTTCTAGGAAGTAGTGTCCATTGGTCTGCACATGCACAGTTGTTTTCCTTGTGCTCAGAGCATAAGGGGTGGGGTGGACCAACACCTCTCCATTTCCTCTTCTTACTGTGAATCCAACCATGATCTGCAGCAGACGTGTAGAAGGGTGAGTAGTGGAATACAGATAGGGACCACACATCTCAAATAATCTCCGGTTACACATAAGTAACCTCCACTTCTTCAAGTGCTGGTCCTTGTGTATCCTTATTCCACAAGTTGGTGATTGGTAAGCAGTACTCAAACAGGAGAGGGGTGAGAGGATGCAGTTGGTATAGATGTCTGTAATATTGCTATCCCCCCAGTTGCATCTGCATTAGAGGCCTGGACTAATGCGTAATGTTTTGTGAAAATATGGGCAAAGCTTCAGGTAGTCACCCTACATATGTCCAGTAGAGGTATCTCTTGAAGAGATGCTGTAGAAGCTGCTTGTGCTCTGGTGGAATGGGCTCTCACCCTATCCGAGGGAGGAATATGTGCCAGTTGATAAAGAATGATGTAGCTGGAGATCCACTTAGAGATTCTCTGATTAGATAATGCTTGTCCTTTTGATTGCTCTGCTAAAGTGACAAATAGTATAAATGTTTTCCTAACTGATTTCATTCTCTAAAGGTGGAACGCCAAAGCCTGTCAGATGTCAAGAAAATTGTTGGTTTATCATTAAAAGCAACTACATATTAAAGTCTGCAAAAACCAAAAGGACTTCAAAATTTGTAACAGGAAAAAATACTGACAAGATTTGGCAACATACAAATATAAGGTTTTGGACTTTGAGTAACAAACAATCCCCTGACAAACTCTGTTTGCAGAAAATAAAGAAATGTTAGACAGATAAGGTGGGTGAGAATACCTTTTATTGGACCAACTTCTGTTGGTGAAAGAAACAAGTTTCAAACTACACAGAGCTCTTCAGGTCTGGGAAAGGTACTCAGAACATCACAACTAAATACAACTCTCCAATACCACCTACTATAAAGAATTCACACTACAATTCACCTCGGAATTTAAGAGTATCATCATATCCTTCCTCAAACAACTCCAAGAGAAATGCTACAACCTAATCCCCCACAAACCCATTCCAGGGACCTTCTACATGCTTCCCAAGGAACCCACGAAGACCCATCATATCTGACCATTGCACTTACTGAAGGAATATCAGGACTCTCATAAACCATCCTCACACCACTTACCATACAAATAGCCAACTTCCTCCAAGACACAATCGTCTCCCTCCAGAAACTCCACAACATAAACAACCTCACTCAGAATACCTTCCTCGCCACCATGGATGTAACCTCCCAATATACTAACACTCCTCCCAATGACGGAATTGCTTCCTCACTCAAATATCTACAAGACAATACACTACACTTAGATATCCACCTCAAACATCACCAAACTCATCCATTTCATCCACACCTATATCAATTTTCCAAACCATGGGAACAGGCCTGGGTATTAGGATGGCTCCTCAATATGCCACCTCTTCATGGGCCACCATAGGAAAAAATTTGAGGACAAATGTACCATGAAACAATTATATATCTGAGATACATTGATGATATTTTCATCCTCTGGACAGACCACCTAGACCCTCACAGATTTCCATCATGACTTCAGCAACCACCATCCATCCATCAAATGCTCTTTAAAACATTCCCACTCCAGCATCAACTTCCTGTGCACCATGATCAGCTTCAACAATGGAACCCTACACACAACTATATACAGGAAATCCACGGATCACTACACAGATTCAGTAATCCCCCCAAACACACCAAGAAATCTGTTATCTATAGCTAGACACTCAGATACCACTGATTATGCTTTAAGGAGAAAGTCTGGAATATACACCAACCCTTGAGGAAGCTAATTTAGTCAATGAAAAAACCGACGAGTCCCTTCACTTGCTTAAAGTTCCTCAAAGGTATTTTGTATCTCCCTGGGGAACTCCCAGGAATGAAGTCAAGACTTGCACCTCATGACAATTGCTAAAGATATTTCTCTGGAAGCAGTGTCCACAGCATTCACACAGCATGAAGAGAAATTTTAGCTACCAATTTGCACTCATCAATGAGGGCTTGGAATTGGCCCTGTCCTCCAAAGGAAGCTTGTCCTTAAAGTCCTTACATTGGGAATAGTTGGTGAAGTCAGATTTTGCTAACAGGGCCTGGTAGTTAGCAATTTGAAACTGAAGGCTGGTGGAAGAAAATAAATGCCTTGATCTCCTGGCGAGGAAAGTAACACCCTTGTCAGTGGGTGTTGCCTTGGGATGCTGTAGCCTAGACCTCTCAGTAGCTGCTTGTACCAGTAGGGAGTTGGGTGCTGAACGTGTAAACAGGCTGATACAAAATAATGCCTCTCAGTCCTTTTAGTTTTCTGGGCGCAGGAAGCAAGAGTATGTCAAACTACCCTGGCTGGTTCCATATTATTCTCTTTCACAGGAAGGGCCACCCAACAAAGACCAGACGGCTGCAAAATATCCAGGGGCCTATGCTGAGTGTCCTGTACCTCTTTGGGTTGGGTTGCCACCTTCTGCAGGAGCTCCTGATACAGTCTGTGATCATCAAGTAGAGATGGCGAAGATGGGGCAACCACCTCATCAGGTGAGGAGGAGGAGGAGGAGGATACACCTATCCGAATAGTTTGTCCCATTGGATGTGGCTCAATTCATTCTCCCTCATAGTTAGAGGGAACCGGTTTGCGTTGTCCTGGAGGAGTTATATATATATATATACATACCTATCTCATAGAACTGGAAGGGACCTTGAAAGGTCATTGAGTCCAGCCCCCTGCCTTCACTAGCAGGACTAAGTACTGTCCCTGACAGGTTTTGTTTTTTTTTGCCCCAGATCCCTAAATGGCCCCCTCAAGGATTGAACTCACAACCCTGGGTTTAGGAGGCCAATGCTCAAACCACTGAGCTATGATTCATGCACAGATCTAGGGTGTCTAGCATAGGGATTCCACGGACCCCCAAAAATGTTGATTACCATTGTGGGAAATTAATGTAAGTTATTCAAGTATTTTTGGGGGGGGAAATTTAAGAAACTCTTTGAATACATTATTCAATGGCTATTATTTAACAAGCCCTAAAAGAGAGCACAGTATGCAATGGCTTCTTGCTAAGAAGTAACTTTCTAAAGGAGTGAATACTCTTTTTCCTTTTGATAAGGTAATCAATACAACTAGTACTTTTTAAAGCAGGCGAGCAATTAGAACAGTCTTCAGTGTCTAATGCAACTATTGTGAATGATCAGTCTAATGGATTGTTCAGAAACAGTAACAGTAACTGTCATTGCAGAAACTGGAAGTGGGACAATGTTCCATCAATGACAAAAACCGGGGTCATATTCAACATTTATTCTGGTTTTCTTACTCTTGGGCTGAAGCAATTTGGTCTAATATTCCTGCTACTTCCCACTGCCTGCTTTGGCTTTTCTGCAAGCAACAGTACTTGTCCAAAGGAAGAGTTTCTCATCTGGGGGGGGGGAAAATGTTCTCTTTACCCTGGCTGAGCTTTTCTCCTAAGGTGTACTTCTGACACCTTATATTACTTTCCTCCAGTTTTACTTTTTTATGTCCTCCCACATAATACTAAAAATATTATTAGCATCTGATATCTAAAGCTAGCAATGCCTTGTGTGTCTAACATGAGTAGCATTACTAGTGACTTCTGATGACATGGGGTACATTATGTTGATGGAACAGCATGGCTTGTTGCCCAGGAGGATGGGGGTTGGGGGGGGGAGGGAATGACAAGATATCAGATCAAGCTTGTGCATCTCTGGGGTACAATCCAGTAACAGCAATACCATGTATAAAAGAGAAGAAAATGCACACTTTTTTTTTTTCTGTCTTCTCGTGTTTTCCCAATGCAAAATGACTGTAAAAGTTTGAGGGAGGATAGGTTATTGAAAGAAACCTACTTTTAAAACAACCTACTTTTAAACAAATGGCTATACACAAGTTAATATTTTTCCTCTACCTTATCCCATGTCCAATATGAAAACACATTTTGATAATTTAATAATTTTAAAAATACCATTATTTAGAAAATATTATACTTGTCTATTAGCTTAGAAACCTCTTAAAATCCATTGTTCTACAGTTTTTCCATAGGCAGGCTGTTAAAGCTTTACTGTAAATATTTCCTTCTTGCATTAAAATTACAGAATTGAAGATTTATGTGCAACAAAAATGTACAGATTCTAGGAAAGAAAAACAAGGTAACAGCTCCCTTTACATAAATGTATTTTAGTACCTTTGGGGTGTGTCTATTTCTACTAGTTAGTCGAATAAAAAAGGTAATATTAAATGGCAGAGGCTCATCTTCAAGTAAACTCCAACAACTGGAGTCTGAAAAAATATGCCATTGCAAAACATACACTCCAATATTTTAAGATTTATTCAGTCAACACCTCATAATCATCTCTAAATCTAACGGGACATATATGCATTTCATCAGAGATGAAATTCTTCAGTGACTGCTAAAATGAGAATCAAAATTATTACAATCTAGTAGTTTGGCTTGCAGCATGCATTAATCAGAAATCATAATAAATCCACATGCTTCTTTAGATAGCACATTAGTCAAACAGTTTTGTACGATAACGACACTGACTAATGGGCTCAGAGTTAGAAGGGTCAGTCATAAACTCATCAAATGCTTCATTTAATTTCTTAATTTGGACAAACACAATTTGTTTATGGGAAAGATATCAGGTGTTTGTGAATGAATAATGGCTATGAAACCAAACTCCATTAATCAGCTCATGATTACAAATGACTCAGAGATTGTTTATTCTAATTTCATTCATTTTGGTCAACAAAGAAAACATGAGCAAATGAAACCATTTGGAAAAAAATGGCACACTTATGTTTCCATATTTAATAAGGTTGTGATAAACACTCTTTCAATAACTAACACAAGGATTTTATTACCCAAGTTAAAACCATTCCTTGTTCAAGTGAGAAATTAATGCACAGAGGTAGGCATAAGACAAAGACACTCTTAAAATGCTGGACAAGTACACTACAGTATTGAAGTTAAAGGAACCTCACATTTTAAATAAGATTATTTTACTGTGCAAACATGTCAAATACAAAAATAGTCATGATTTTCTGCATTTTCTGTGCAAAATTTCAAGTATGTTTGCACTGTAACATACTACCCTTTTTGCAGGGCAGAGACAAGGTCACCTTAGAGAAAAGAAATGTAACTTAAGGCATCTTTATTGATCTGAGTATACATGGTGTATCAGAGATCCTGCTATATCTACAAGGCTTTTGATTTTACATACTTTATGCCCCAATTTTGCAAGCAGTTACATGCAGGAGTAATTTTAACCATGCAAGCAGTTAAGTGGGATTAGCTATATGCATGAGGTTATCCTCAAGTGTTTGGAGGATCAGAGCTGTAGAGAGTAAAATGAAAGGAACAGTCCATTTTCTACTACTGGACCTAGCAAAGATTCCAGATTTCTTCAAAGTTCTTTTTCTCAGTCGAAAAATCAGTTTTTTATTGGTGGCACACTGCAAGACTTCTGAAATACATCCATATACTGCCTTATAGTACATAAGATTCCACACAGAAAAAGAAATTTCTGCATATTTTGTATGAAGTAGGGTTATCTTCGGGAAAAACTGTCACTTTCTCACAACATGATTAAGGGACTTGTCAGCATTTCTATTACAAATTTTTAAGCATGATACTGCAAGATTTCAGCTTGTCACCCCTCTTAAACAATGTCTATATGAAGCCATTCGGAATACTAGTGAGGAGACAGGAGTTGTGGTTTCTTCACTGTGCTGATGATACTAAGTTGTGCCACCATTTACTTCAACACAACTAGAGCAATTAAAATGCTTACTTGGTGCTGTAATGAGATTGGGAACTAGATGAGGGCTAACCATCACAGGCAACCCAGAGGAGTTCAAAGTAATGACTATAGGTTGAGGGAAGCAACTGAAAAAATTGGTGGAGATTATACCTGTCCCTTCACCTGTAATTTGTTACTTAGGGTTGCAAGCTAGGATCTTGGACTGCACCTGAGCTACAGAGGACAGCAATTGCCAAGACTGGAGTTTTCTGTCTTGCAACATTTTCCTTTCAGGTGTAGTCCTTACTGCTATTAACAATATATTATTGCCCTTATATAAATCCATGGTACGCCCACATCTCGAATACTGTGTACAGATGTGGTCTCCTCACCTCAAAAAAGATATTCTAGCACTAGAAAAGGTTCAGAAAAGAGCAACTAAAATGATTAAGGGTTTAGAGAGGGTCCCATATGAGGAAAGATTAAAGAGGCTAGGACTCTTCAGTTTGGAAAAGAGAAGACTAAGGGGGGACATGATAGAGGTATATAAAATCATGAGTGATGTTGAGAAAGTGGATAAGGAAAAGTTATTTACTTATTCCCATAATACAAGAACTAGGGGTCACCAAATGAAATTAATAGGCAGCATGTTTAAAACAAATAAAAGGAAGTTCTTCTTCACGCAGCGCACAGTCAACTTGTGGAACTCCTTACCTGAGGAGGTTGTGAAGGCTAGGACTATAACAATGTTTAAAAGGGGACTGGATAAATTCATGGTGGCTAAGTCCATAAATGGCTATTAGCCAGGATGGGTAAGAATGGTGTCCCTAGCCTCTGTTCGTCAGAGGATGGAGATGGATGGCAGGAGAGAGATCACTTGATCATTGCCTGTTAGGTTCACTCCCTCTGGGGCACCTGGCATTGGCCACTGTCGGTAGACAGATACTGGGCTAGATGGACCTTTGGTCTGACCAGTACGGCCTTTCTTATGTTCTTATGTTCAATATGTAGCAATTTGAGAACAAATCAAAAAGTACTCTGCATATTAAGAGCTTTCAAATACATTTGTTTCCTACTTAGTGAGGCATGTTTTTAGACTATACTTCAAGTGAAAAATATAATAGAGCTCTATTTTTTTTTCCAAAATAGGAGTGGAGGCCACCAAATGTGGATAGTACCCTATACTTGCAAAGTAGAAGATGGTAGGACTAAGGCACTAATCTAGAATTCTTGTTATATGGGTTTTATTCTGGCTCTGCCAAAGACTTCCCATGTGACCATGGGCACGTCACTTAAATTCTCTATCTATTACTACTTCTCTATCTCACAGTGACAACGTGAGCATAAAATTCATTCATGGATGACATACTTAGTTACTATAGTGATGTGTGCCACAGAAATGCATATAACCTAAAGTGACATATTCAGCAAGGCGCTTCTGTAATAACTAACAATATAAAAGTATCAAGAATATACTTTTATCAGAAAGGCTGGACAACAAAAAGATGAGATTTTAAAATTTATTTATTTAAATTTATTTGTTCCTCCCTTCCTACTTCTGAATGAAAGATTCTGGCAGACATCACATTCGGAAGTGAAATGGAGAGGACCTAAACATTTAAATGTACTATGTATATCCATCAGCAAGAGAGAGTGTTCCTGAGCAGATTGAGCATTTTAAAACCCTTTTCTGGACATACATCATATAAAATCTAGCCAAAGCTCTTCACTTTCACTACTTATGAGAAATCAAATCTGATGGGGATAAGCATCCAGAGATTTACAGGGAAGGTTGTCATAATGTATTTTAGAGTGCACACACTGACTAAACCTTTAATGACCATGGACAAAAGTAGGGATCTGTACAGAAGAAATGTGGACATAGATTATGTTAAATATGAAATGAGAAAAGTAAACATTTTTTCCACACAGAGCATTATTTTTTTCTAAAGAGGTGAGTTAAAAAAAAAAAGCCACGTACTGTTTGTGCAATCAAAATAGTATATAATTATATTACTTGGCAAAGTTTGCTAAATACGAATAGATGTAAAACTTAAGGTAACTGCAAATTTGTCTTTGACTTAAGATCAATAGCAAGCCTGCAAGATTCATCTGCACATAATTAGCACACATATTTGCATCAAAATCATTTATACCATATGCTACAACATTACTGAAATCCCATTAGTTATAATGTAAGCATGAGGTACTTTCATTTGTTGCTAGTATGGAAAACAGATCTCAGATTTAAAAAAACCCCACAAAAATAACTCTTCTAAAAGATTTAGAATTAATTCTAAAAGCAATAAATGTTCATTAAACAATGAGTACACTTACTATAGTCTATTTAGCAGCTTTATTTCAAACCAATGACATTCCAATGTACTATAAATAGCTTGACTAAACTACTTAATGGAAACTAGAAGAGTTACTCATGCTATTTTTGTAAAACTTGTTTTTAAAAGATTATTTAAATTTCTTACACCACCATTTTAATTGTGTCTGAAAAACCACTTTCATTTCATGTACCTGTCTTCAGAGTCTTACCCCTTTCTCAAGTGCTTGCCCTTCCGGATCAAATTCCAATCCATATTTGTTAGTTTGTTGAAAATTCCACATTTTTAAGTTATGAGCATGAAAATAATTTTTTGTTAATTGGAAAATTATTTAGATGTTTGCCTTGTTCACCAATGACTCAAACAGCTTCACATCAAAATTCGCCAGTGAGGAGAAGTGCCTTTAACAGGCTTACAGAAATTTGATTTAGAAATAATGAAGTTACAAATACAAAAAATCATGAGTAGAACATGCTTTTCCACTATATTTTGGCAACCAATTAAGTCAGGTAGATATCCGTAGCATTATCACCAAATAAAAGGAATCAACAGATGTGTATTTGTATTTAAGATCTGGTCCCACAAACTTCTATATACTTCAGTAACTTTATTCATGGGAGTA
Source organism: Emys orbicularis (assembly GCF_028017835.1). Lineage (NCBI taxonomy): Eukaryota > Metazoa > Chordata > Testudines > Emydidae > Emys > Emys orbicularis. The sequence goes on along the minus strand of NC_088691.1, from coordinate 83,896,380 downwards.
AATGCACTGGCTTTAATGGGATTACTCATGTGAGTACAGCCACTCATCTGTGTGTTTGCAGGATCATGCTGTAAAAACCATCTGATTCTCACATCATACATTGAAATAACCGCCTCATGTATTTATTCCAATGTAAGATTATTTGACTTTCTCTTTATTTCGTAAATTTCAAGGAAATTGTTAAACTAAATATAGGCTCATAGTTCCAGAAACAATATCCAGATGCACCAGAATATGCAAGTCTGGCTCCCCACACATTTGGATCTCATTTTGAAACAAACCAGTGTGATGTTTTTATTCCAATATTCAATCATCACTTAGTCTTCCTACCCATTTGGGGACAAAGTATAACAAAAAGAATTACATTTAATGTAATGTAATGGTTAAGATTCTAAATTCGCACAAAAGTAAAGAAAATCAAAAGTATAAGTCCCACAACTGTCGTAATGTAGACAGATTACATTTATATATTAGCACAGAAATATAGAATCATATGCAATAATCCAAAAATACTAGTTGCATGCATGGGGATGGGACTGAGTTGGGAACTACAGACCCTGATCAAGCAAAGCACTTAAAGCACATGAATATGGAAGGAAGGAATTAAGCATGTGCTTGACTGTTTTGCAGAGTTGGGGCCTACAACTTTAAATTTCTTGACTTTTGAGCATTTAAATGTACAACTCTACATTTGTCGTTATATTGGGTTCCTGATGGGAGGGGTTGTTTATATTATGTAACTCGAGACATAACAGATCGACTGTTGATTTGCTGATTGCATTTCTATATTTAACATATTACAGTAAAATTTGCTTTTCAAAATACATTAAGTACATTCTTGTAGAAATGAAGTTTTTTATTTTTAATTAAGATGAAGTGTTGAGAGAGATTTTTTTAGCCCAACTAACTTCTTGAAGTACCTACTCCATATGTATGCAGAAAATAAAATTTTCAAAACATTCCAAAAATTATGTTTGAATTGTACTTGTATTTTTAACCAAATCTGTCACAAAGCGCAGTTAATTACCTTTCACTAATTATGGTACTTCAACGTTTTCTGTGTAAGTGGATTCCGTTCTTGGTGCGCATGCATTCCATGTGCATAAGATCAGATTATCTTAACCAGCTGTGCATGCCCCCTGCATACTCTTGCCACCTCCCCTCCCCCAGCATAAAGAGCAAGCCCAAGTGCCATTCAGTTACTTTGCCACATAGAATCCAGAATAAAAGGACTCTGTAGCAGCAAGAAAAGAGGACAGGCCATAGGATTCACTTGGACAGAACCTCTTCAAGAACCACAGCTACTGTAATATAAGTAACCCTGCTTTCTACTTTGATTATTGCTACATGTGGATCCCATTCTTGGTGACAGGCTAGCAGTTACCTCCTAAAAAGGTAGGCTCTCAGAGTCTACTTAAATAATGATTATAGAACTGTCCCAGCAAACTGGGCATCAGATTTAGAAGTTGTAGAAGCTGTCACTAGAGAATAATAATTAATAAAAATATGTACTGAGCTCCAAGAAACTGCCCTACAAATCTCAACTATAGGGACTCTATTCAAGCATGCTTTGGAAGTTGAGCTCTAGTAGAATGTGATTTAATATGAGAGGAGGGAGCCAATTTGTTCAAATCATATGAGACCCTGATAGAATCAGAGATCTACTTTGAAAGTCTCTGTGTGGTAATGCCTTGTCCTCTAGACATATCTTCAAAGGCTACAAATAGTCTGGGTGATTTGTGAAATGATTTCATTCTATGAAGGCAATGAGAGAGCTCTCAGAACAACTAATGTATGGAGTTTTGCTTCCCCAGAAGATGAATGAGGCTTAATTAAAAAAAACACTAGTATATACAGATCAGTTCAGATGAAAGTCTGAGATTACTTTAAGTATAAACTTTGGGTGAGGCTTTAGAGTCATGCTATCCTTATGTAAAATACGGTATGGAGGGCCAAGTTCATTGAATCTCTCTCAGCCTCCTAGCAGAGATAACTGCCTCTAAAAATACACATTAATCAATAAGTAATATAAAGTACATGATGATATTGGTTTGAAGGGAGGTTCCATCACAGAGGTAATAACTACATTTAAGTCCCATGCAGAGAGGATTCCTCTAACTGGAGGAAACATATAAATTAATACTTTCAGAAATTTAGATCCAGTAGAGTATGAGCTCTCTGTATTGGTAGTGGTCATGTCCCAGAGTGAACACGAGGAATCGTCTGTGAGCCAGTATGATTGAGATATGAAAATTAGGTGTCTTGGAGGTCGAGGGCTGAAAACTAGTCTCCCTGTTCCAATGTGGGAATCATTATTGATAAGGTGACCATCTTGAATTTCTGAGCCTTGACAAACTTCTTGAGAGCTCTGAGGTCTAGTATAAGTCTCCAATCTCCCTTCTTTTTGGATATTAGAAAATAACGAGAGTAGAACCCGTTGCCTTGTAGATATTGAGTTCCTGGTTCTATGGCTCCTAACTGGAGATGGCAATCTATCTCCTGTCGTAGTAAACTACCGTCAGAAGGGTCCCTGAAGAGGGATGGGGAAGGGTGTTGTGGAGGGGCAGGGAGGTAAAATGGATGGAGTACCCAGTTCAAACGATCTCTGGGACCCATCGGTCCCATGTTATGCATTCCCAGACACTGCGAAATGCTGCCAATTGGTGGCCAAATGGGTGTAGAATGATGGTCGGCTGTATCAGTCATGGGGAGTGGTCTAACAGTGCTTCAACCTGACCATCAAAAGTGGTGTTTAGACGTAGAAGGCTAGGACAAAGATTGTGGGCCAGGTGGTTTGCATTTAGGGAATTTCTTCCTTTGCAACTCCTAGTGGCGCTGAGTTTGGTACTGAGACACATGTGGTCTATGCTAGGATTGGGGACTAAATTTTCCTGGTGTATAGATCCCCAGTGATCGGAGGGTAGCCCTGGAGTCCTTCAGGGTGTTAAAGGAGGCACCAGTCTTCTCGGCCAAGAGCTTCATGGCCTCAAAGGGAAGATCCTCAACCATGGATTGTACCTTTTTCAGGAAGCCTGATAAATGGAGCTTGTCACATCACTACAGCCATGGAGATAGACATAGCTGCTGTGTTGGCCACATCAAAGGCAGATTTAAGTGATTTGCCATTAATTGGCCCTCCTGGATAATGGGCTAGAATGAGTCATGGTGTGCTTCTGGCATCTTTTCAATAAAGTCATTCAGCTTTGAGTAATTTATGTAATCATATTTCACCATGAGGGCCTGGTAGCTGGCAATATGAAATTGTAGAGTGGCTGAGGAGTACGCTAAGATCAAGGTGCTTCCAATCCCTGTCATAGGGAGAAGCTCTTGGTTGGTATTGTCGGCTTCAGGAGTGGACAGCGTGGGTGGGAGAACAGGAATTCAGATTCCTTGATGGGGACATAGTATTTTTTGTCCGCTCGTTTGAAGGTTGGGACCATTGATGCCGGGGTTTGCAGAGTCTAAAATGGCCTAATTAATCAGGAGGGTGATCTCTGAGGAGGGCGAAGAATGGAATATATCTAGGAGTTGATGGTGAGTATCCTTGACTCTCCAGATTACATTCCTCCAATGTAATCTGGAGAGTGTTTGCCCCCTTCTTTGCCAGTTCCTGAAAGAAACAAAAGTCGTCCACCAAAGATGGTGGAAAAGGTGTGATGGCTTCATCTGAAGCCTCCTCAGTACCAGCTTCCTGTTTCTCTAAGTCTCGAGGCGGTTCCGAAACCCTGGATGGTGCAGCCAAGGGAGTGTGCATTGAGGGTCCTTGGATGAGCCTCAGAGAACAAAAGGCAAGTAGTGCACCACCCAAGAGTCACAATATGGCCATTGGGATGGTGGTGGTGGCATAGAGCCCAGTGGTGGTGGCCAGACCAGGATGTTGGTTGTGGGGCTACCTATGGGTTTATCCTTAGGCTCCTTTGATAGTGAGCATACGGAACTTGGGAGGAGTACTGCAAAACTACCACCTCAGGCTCGGTCTGAACCCTTGCTAGAGAGCAGAGGGGCATGGTATGGCAGCAGGGATACTTCCCATGCTTGGTAGAGGCTCTGTGCAGAGGTCTTGGCACCAAGAGGAGGGGACTCCAGTGCATCCAGCATGTGGAGATCTCTTGAATTGCAGAGTTCTGCCTCTACCAATCATCCCAGCATCAGTTGAGGTGCCAGGCGGGACAGGCATCTTGTCTGCACCAATTGCTCCTGTGTCAGGTGAGCCATCACTGGCAGTACCGGTGCAGGCTCATGTACTGGGAGTGTCTTTTTAGAGGAGTGCTTACTCCTGTCCTTCGGTGCCAACGACTCTGTGCCCCTGCCCATCGCATCCGTGGGCCTGTCAGTGGTACCAATTGCTGTCAGCTTCTGAGAGCCATGGGGCCGGACTGAGATGGCCGTGGTGACGAAGATACCGAGCAAGAAGGTGATCGCTTGTGGCTAAGTCGGTGCTCACTATGGGGGCTTCTTCTTAGATGCTTTGTGAGAGGGATTTGCAGCCTGCTTCTTTGACCTGCAGCCTTTAGATGGAGACGGCTGTGGGGACGACTCACGTCAACCAGGCGCCTGGGGTCACAGAGCTGCCTCCATGAAGATAATCTTCTGGCAGAGCTCTCTGCCTTTGTGGGATCTTGGCAGGAGTTCTTGGCAAAGACCACGCTTCTGTTGTATGTGGTCTTCCCTGAGGAAGCGAATGCACAGAGTACTTATCCGTGACCGGGATCACCTCTTTACAAGTGTGGCACCTCTTGAAACCTGGTGAACCAGGCATACCCAGTTGAGGGAAAGGGTTCCCAAAAGGGGAGAAAAGGCAGGAAGAAAAAAAGTTTTGTTTTTTTTTATTTGAAGGATAAAATAAAGGGGAAAAACTACTACTATAACTAGGAGACTAACTATAGGTATGTAGATTAAAACGATAGTCTTAGCGGACTGCTAATGGCTCAGTCTCTAGTCAGGGACGGTTGAGAAGGAACTGAGGTGGGTTAACCTGTGTTCACTGACTAGCCTCGTGGCGCAGCATGAGGAGAGACAGTGCACGTGCAGGCCCAGCGGACACTGCTCTCAAAGTTCTCCGATCAGCAGTGCAGAGATGCAAGCACACCTACATTGGAGCACCCCCGGGAACACTACATGAAGAAGAAACTCTCTTATAAAGACTAATACCTATTTTGAACAACACAAACACGTAAGTGTACTGGTTCACTTATGTGTTAGCATTAGCTAATGCCTGCAGTCTTGGCAAGAGCTGCCATCTGGCCTGTCAGCATCACATCAGAAATGGAAGTTTCAAGTGGATGGAAGTGATATATTGGAAGAATTTCTATTTGCTATTATATTTTAGTCTAGTGGAAGCTTTCCTGCTCTGAAACAAAATACCTCACAGCTCTGCAGAACAGCTTCTGTCAGAGGTGAACCAACAAGCATCAAGACATCAGGTGTAAAGAGAATGGATCTGGGTGGCAAACGTTACTATAGTTCTCTGAAATTATGTCTAGAAAGACTGGCCGCATGATGGGTGTCTGAACTGCCAGGTGCATCAACTTTGAGAACCAAAGCTAATTCTAGCCATGGCCTAGCTAGTGCTATGAGTATTAATCAGGCCTAGGCCTTGTCTTACCGTTCTGAGAATTTGGGGAATTAGCTGGAAGGGTGGGGACAGGGGCACAGAACATACAACTGCCCCGATGAATCAGGAAAGCATCTGACATGGAGCCTGGGCTTATGCCTCCCCAAAAGCAAAACATGTGAATTTTTTGTTCCCATTAGTTTCAAGGAGATCTATAAGGAGAATTACCCACTTCTTAAGTATCTAAATGAGAACATCATCTTTCAGAGCCCACTGATGTACTGAAGTGACTCTTTTGTTAAGACGGTCCACTAAGTTATTCTGTATACCTGGTAAATACAAAGCTACAAGACTGATGTGATTCTGATACACCACACCCAAAACAGAACTGATGTTGCCTCTCCTTGTCTGTTGATGTAAGACATTGCTGTAATGCTGTCTGAGTGGTTGTTCCTTGTAGCAGAGATAGAAACTATTGTCATGCCAGATGTATCACTCCAAGTTCCAATCATATTTATATGTAATTAGGAGTCTGCCGGGGAAACAGATGGTGAGTCTGAAAACGGACCAGGTATGCGTCCCCAATTCCTCTTAGAGGTGTGGCTTATCAGAGTAATTTTAGGAGACTGGACACTCCCTGACAGAAGTTCTTCACCATAGAAGAGAGGACTACTGCAGGTATCACCACATGTAAGTACATGCTATGCCTGCTTGGTTGATAGCCTGACTTAAACTACCCTTGAAAGAGTCTGAGAAGTCTGGCATACAATGTTAAAAAAGTGCAGAAGACCACATGCTCAATAACCTGAGAAAGACTTTTATGGAAGATATATGGTGAGTAACTATCTGAAACCCGGTGTGACAGATGAATTTGTTGAAATGCCTGAGGTCCAGAATAGGGCACCAACCTCCCTTTTGCTTTGGAACTAGGAAATAAGGAGAATAGAATTCTTGGCCCCAGCGTTAAGGGAGGCATGTTCTATTAATTTAGATGGAATAAAGGTGCCCAAAGACGTTAACATAATCCCGTCACTGTTCAATATTAGACAGACAGAGTTAAACAGAGTTTGGGGTTGGTATACAGAGATCTCAGGCTGCTTAGTACCATAACAAAACATACCATTACAAACTCTTTTAACCTTTTATTAAAGATACAGAAAAGAAAGAAAAACAGTTAATACCTTATATTTCAAATGCTTCAAGTAAGGCTTTAATTTTAACAACATTTCTTGTTTCCTTTTCCTTTAGCTGGAGACAGTTTTTTTACAAGGAAAAAAACCCTTGCATAACAGTCTTTTAAAACTACAAAAAGTTTCTTTTCCCCTCTCCTGCTGGTAATAGCTCACCTTAACAGATCACTCTCGTTATAGTGTGTATGGTAACACCCATTGTTTCACGTTGTGTGTGTGTGTGTGTGTGTGTGTGTATCTATATCTATCTTCCTACTGTATTTTCCACTGCATGCATCCGATGAAGTGGGTTTTAGCCCACGAAAGCTTATGCTCAAATAAATTTGTTAGTCTCTAAGGTGCCACAAGTACTCCTGTTCTTTTTGCTGATACAGACTAACACGGCTGCTACATCTTAAACCAGTCTTTCAGATGTTATCAAAGATGGTAATAACTGTCCTTTTGGAGAAAAAAGAGAAGTTAGTTGAGATGGGCTCGAGCTGTTGTTGCTGCTGAAGTCAGTTCCCATTTCATTCCAGGTGGTGTTTGGGAGTCAGCTGTAGCCAGCAGAGTTGGCGATGTCATCTGGATCCCTCTCTCTGACCTGGTATAGACAGGACATCTCGCAGAAATTGATGAAGGTGGCCCAGGAGACAACGGGGTAAGAAGCATAGTGATGCTTTTTCCAGTAGCAAATTTTTCTCCCCAAAGTCTCTTTCTTTAAGGACTCTCAAAAGGAATGGTGGGCAGAACAGCCCATGCCCTCATTATTTTGTCCACAAATTAGGTCTGGTTTCCGACACATCAAGTTTGTTTCACTGATTTCTGGTTCCACACTTTTGTTTACCAAGCATGTGCTTAACACAGTCCTTGAGTTATATCAGTAGGCCTTTTTGTTTGGACTAGTTCAGTCTGTCTCCATCTTGCACCTTTTCCCATCAACATTTGTTGTTATAGGCTATTGTGACATTTTTATCAACTGTCATTTACTTTTTACAGTTAAGTTCACAATTAGAGTTAATTTGTAGGCCCAATTATTACAACAGGTTCTTTCTTTATCACACCCAGGTGAAGCAGAAAGTCCACCTCTCATTGAAGCAGATTTTCTTAAGAGTGCTTCCTGAAGAGGGACAGGGTAGGGAGTGGGATAGAGGACATCTGTCCTTGAACCTGCAGTGTCAAATTTACAGTCTCTGGCTAGGTCGAACATGTGATGTTACAGTCGAAAAAGAACACTTTTTTTTTTATAGTAAGAGCTCTTCTTCAACGTTTCAGAAGGACTCTGTTGGAAGAAATAAAAAGAGGTTGGCCTTTGTCTAGATGTCACCTGAAGTTTGAATTGTCTTCTCCTGTGCACCAGAGTATACAGACCAAAGAGTTGGCCTCTAATATATCCATGAGTGTACTACTTCATCAGTCTTTGAGCTAAACAATCACTTCCTTCAAAGGCTAACTCCTCTATTGTTGAATGGATCTCTTTTGGGATACCAGATCAAATCAACCAAGATCTGTCTGCATGATGACACCAATAGCGATTGATCTTGTGGCTGCATCAACAACATATGGGGTGAGCCACATACAAATGGAGCAGAATATTGAGACTGTGGTGTCTATGAAAACCAGTATGGCTATGATTGCATTCGGTAAGGATACGGCATATGGTGCAAAGGAGGACGTATCCATGGGCTTTGAGACCTGCCAGATGTTGGTCTCCTATAATGAGAGGGGTGGAATACCATACTTTTTTCCCCAATTCATCTTCCTAAGACAGTGTAAGTGAAAAAGAAGCTGATGTTGGAAAAGGATTTCTACTAAATGCAGATGACAAGAAAATAGAAGAGTCAAATTTCTCAACAGGAAGTGCTGTTTCTTTTTAAATAGTAGGAAGTTGAGTAGTACTCAATGTCACATACAGACAAAAGACTGATCCAATGGTATCTGTGACCCTGGGCTCCAGTACTGTATCAATCTTAAACTACAGACAAAAGCAATATATCTAGTAGAGAAGATACAGGTTCAGGTGAGAGCCTCAAATCTTCAGATGTAGTAAAGGTGATTGAAAGAGGGTGATTGTAGTGCGATTAATAGTACCGATAAAAGCAGTACAAATGAGTCCGTACTGATGTTAGAGCTGGTGTCGAGGGAATTTTCTTGTGTTCAGCTGGTCCCAAGCCTGATGTGTTAGATAATACCAACATTAATGGTACCAAAGGCTAAAGACCAATTACCAGCGCTCACTGGTGTGAAGTCAGTACCAGAAGAGCAGCACTATGCGGTGGCACCTAAACAGCTGAAACTATATCAGAATCTGAAGGATGACAACTCACTAGCTTCTATTTTGACAGTATGGGGTTGGGTGACCAATCCGAGTTCCAGACTTAGAGCAGGGCTCTTTTCTTCCACTGACAGCAGGAGTAGTTGATTGATCTGAGGATGTTTGTAACAAACTCAGAGATCCTGGATGTGGTATGAGATCTCAATGGCCCCCAAGTAACCTCAGAGAATAACCTCTTTAGTGGGTGGAGCACCTGACGACTATGGTTTTGAGGAGGGAACAGCACTCTGTTTCCTAGGAAGAGATTCAGTCAGAAGCACCCTTCATGGATATCGCCAACAAAAACAACTTTAAGCATGCATCACAGGCTTTTTAAGTGCATTCAGAGAAGGGTCTACAAATTGAGCACTTCTGGGTAATATGCCCTACCCCTCCCCAACAAAAAAGACATTTAAAATAGCCATCATTTAAAAGCAGAGCTGCTTCAAAGGATGGGTAGATTTTAACCCTCTCCTAGCGTGCTTTTTGGCCAGTGCCAGTGACAAGGATCGGCGCCAGGAGGCAGTTGGTGCCGGAGGCGCACTTTTTGTCGATGCTGAAGTACTCATCACCGAGTCTGGTGCAAAAGCTGACTCCATGAGGAGCGTGCGGAGCCGAATGTCTCTCTCCTTTTTGGTCGGGGACCTGAATCCCTTGCAAATACGGCACTTTTCGCGAATGTGGGACTCACCCAGACACTTCAAACAACTAAGATGTGGATCACTGATTGGCATGGGCTTCTTATAGCGATCGCATGGCTTGAAGCCAAGGGAGTAGGGCATTCCCCTCCCTGGGCTAAGTCTCTTGGGGGACTATGAATAACTAAAGTACACTAACACTATTAGGAACTGTTAACTATCTCTAACTGCAAGAAAAGTTTGAAGAACCACTGAAAGAGAACCACTTGCTAGAGCAAGGGGAGCATTCCAGCACTGACACTGGCAGTAAGAAGGAACTGAAGGAGGGGGCTGGCAGCGCCCCTTATGCCGGCCACTCCAGACGGCACCAGAGTCGGTCCCCTATGGATACCACTGAGGAAAGTGTGGAGGGTCCCAGAGCATGGGCTCCAACCCAATCCAAATGTCTATATAGCAATTTTTCAGCCCTGGAACTCGAGACCTGTGAGTCAGCTGGCCCAGACCAGCTGCGGGTTTTTTATCCCTGTGTAGATATACCCTTGGCGACCTGGCTCCTCTCTCTCACTCATATACACAGAATAGTGGAAATAGTGCATTTAGGGACATCTGTACACATGTGAAGGCAAGTACTGGGGAAAGGATTTGTACCTTAGTGAAACATTTGAGACAAGATAATGCATCCTAAACTTTATTAATTTGTTTTGACAATTACATAGCTTATATATCTCTGAACATACTAACAGTATTGTTTTAAATATAAAAATTCCTGATAAAAATACAGAAATTAAATAATTACTAAACCAAAATAGCCGTACATTACTCTCCTCTCACTATACCAGCCACAAGTCAGCACACATTATAAATCAAAATCTCCTATACCTCACATTCCCTCCCCCAAGCCGCACCAAATCCCACTTCCAACCAATCTCAGCCCTCCTTAAGTTTCCTCTCAAGCAAACTGGTCTTGCATTGTCTCTGAAATGTCTACCCATTCCAGATATTTCAGACCCAAAGGGGCAGTGAATCTCAAAGTCCTTGCAGAGAATGCCCTTCCAGCAGCATATATAACAAGGGAGTTCCTGCTCTAGATGCTTTGTTAACATCAGCTGTGGAAATATTAAATAGGGAGAGAAGTGGTCTCTCAGGTAGGAATGTCCCAGGCCACTTAGCTCAGTATGAACATTTAAGTTCCACCAGAAGTCAATGGAGAGCCAATGTAGGTCCCAGAGAACTAGTGTCATACAAGAAGGTAACTGCTTAACTCAAAAAATGCCACACGCTGCCATATCTTCAGCTTCTAAATGATTTAAGAGAACACATCCCAGGAGTCCGGTCTAGAGGTGACAAAGGCATGGATTATGGTAAAAAAGTTGTAATCTCCTGGCAGATGGATAGAAAGCCATTTTTGTTGCTATTTGGCAGTGGGGAATTTAACTGAACACGCAACTTGAAAACTCTGGTTACAATGGCTGAATACCCTCAATTAGATGGTTGATATTCTATAAAAGTAATAGTTTTAGTGATCTGACACCTCACCACTGCTTTCCCCTTTGCTGGTAATTTAGAAAGTGAAAAAGACTATAATTAAATTCATTTCTTTCTCCATACACATTAGTCAAACATGTTACATTATTTCCAAGTTACTACAGATAGATATTGAAAGGCTTGAAAAATTTACCAGATACACTGGTAAATTAACCAAAGGATACAAAGACAGCAGTGTCCAGCCATATCCAAGAGAGAAGCTCTGGTAGTAGCCCAGAATTACCTCCTTATCCTCAACTGGGAGGGGTGTGTCTGCGGGATTGCTCATGAAATTACTATTCACAGACTCTCTCCTCCTGCCACAGAGAATGGGGCAGGGCATCTTTCATTACTGGCACTGGCTAGCACATGTCTGAACTTGGACATTTAACCCATCCATTTCTTCCCTTCCCCTTCTGCAGTCATTATTACCTCGCATCCAGTCACTTTCCCTTCTCACCCTTCCCTAAAAAGCCTCAGGTATACAGGCAGGCAAACCAAAAGGAATTCTTACTCCTTCTGATTTCCAATCACGTGGGGAAGAGGTAGCCGCTGTTATTCTGACTATTTCAGCGTCCTAAAAGCAGAGGAACCTGCTGAGCAACTGCTGAGAGCAACGGGTGATGAGCACTAGAGCTGCATGTAGAACCGATTTTTCAGTTTGCAGGTAATTCCAAAAAACCAAACATAAAAACCTCATTTTGGGTCAAACCAAAAGCAACTTAAAAATCTGTTTCAACTCATTGAACAGTCAAAAATAATTAGTTTTGGGTCAAACAAAACATTTTGTTTGAGCTGAAATTAAATGTTTCATTTCAATTGAGAATTTTAAGGGTTTTTTAATTTTTAAAAAATAAAATTAAAGGAAATTTCAAATCAGCCATTTTAAATAGAAAAATCTAAACATTTAGAAAATGTCAAAGTGACATTTGCATTTTTCTTTAGATTTTTTTTGTGACAATTTGGCAAAACAGAAAATTCACCAAATGTTGTGGTTGTTGAATCTGCATTTTTCACCCAGCTCTAATGAGCCCTCCCAGTATAAAGCAAGGCTCTGATTCCACTGGTGCCTTTCTTCTAATGTCTAAGTACATGGAAGAAACGGTTACTTACTGTAACTGTGGTTCTTCGAGATGTGATGCAGATGTATATTCCACTTAAGTGTGTGAGTGCCCTGCACTCCGGAGCTGGAGAATTTTGCCTAGGATGCAGACCACTCGTGACTCAGCAAAAAAAAAAAAAAATATATATATATATATATATATATATATATATATATATACACACATACACACACACACACACACACACTGCTGAGATGGTCCGCAAGGTGATTCTGAACCCCAGGCAAGTAGTTAGCTATTGGAGTGATACTCGCCACAATGCAAAACTACCATACCCTGATTACCTCTTGGCAGAGCATCCTGGAGTATGCTCCTCCTTCCTTGTTCACAAAATACATCACAGTGGTATTGTCAGTAAATATGTGAACCACTGAGCCCAATATGGACCCAAAAAGTGTGACACTTGTAAATGGCCCAAAGCTCCAGCACACTGATATGCAGAGAGGACACCTGCTCCAATGACACATCTTGGACTTTTAGCAACCCCAGATGGGCTCCTCAGCCCATCAGGGAGGCATTGGTGACAACAGTCCTGATTGGTAAGGGCCAGATGAAAGGAATGTCTTGAACATTCTCAAGAAGCCTCCACCACTCTAAGTAGTCCATGACCAATGGAGGAAGAGGGACCCATATGTCCAAGGAGTGAAGAGTCAGACAGTAAACTGGCCTGAGCCACATTTGGAGGGGATGAAGATGCAGCCTTGCGAACTGAACCACCTGAGTGCAAGCGGACATGTGGCCCAAAAGCCTCAGGCACACCCGAACTGTTGCGGAAGGCTGAGACTGCAGAGGTGGCGAGTCACCTAAAAAACAGCTGACAGAAATGCTCTCACACTTGTAGAATCTATTAGGGCCACAATTAACTCTATTTTCTGAGTGGGAAACAAAGTTGACTTCCCGGTGTTTAGGATGAGATCCTGATGCTCAAGCAAGCGCAGTGTGCCGTTGACGTGAGAAAGGACTTCCTCTCTGGATCAGCAACTCTGTAATCAGTTGTTCGAATACACGAAGATATGGATCCCTTTCTTTCTTTCTGGGCTATGCCTTGATGATGGCTATGCATTTGGTAAAAATCCGTGAGGCTGGATGGAGGTGGAAAGGAAGTGCCATATACTTGAAATGCCGTTCCACTAAGACAAATCAAAGGATTTTTCTGCAGCTCAGCAAAATCACCACATAAAAGTAGGCATCCTGAAAGTCCAGGGCAGCAAACCAGTCATTCTAAGACAATACAGGGAGGACAGTCGATAGAGTGACCATTTGGAACCTCACATACCTGATATATTTGTTGAGGCTGCGAAGGTCAAGAATGGGTCTTATTCCTTCCTTGGATTTGGGCACCAGAAAGTACCAGGACTAGAAACCTTGACCCAGGTGATCTGGTGAAACCTCCTCCACCACAAGCTTCCAACGCAAGCAGAGTGTGAATCTGCTCAAGGAGCAATACCTTGTGAGGGGGTCCCTAAAGAGGCACAGGGAGGGAGAGTGAGAAGGAGGGATGGAGAGGAACTGGATGGCATAGCCCGATTTGATGATGCTTAGGACCCAGCTGTCAGTGGTGATCAAGCCAGCCTGTCCCCAAATGGAGGGGGGGGGAGGAAGGGAGTGACTACTGGAACACTGCTCTGGACCGAGGAGTCAAAATGGGTGCTTGGGAGGTGCCATGGGACAGCGTGTGGACTGTTAAAACCTTGAACATGACTGCTTTCTCCTGTGGGATCTATGCTCCTTTCTGGGGTAGTACGGCTGCCCTGGGAGACAGAAAGGCTGCCCTAACATGCGCGGTGAATGATACTGAGGTTGTTGCTGGTGTTGAACACCATGGTGGCACCTTTGCACTGCCAGTGTATACACCCAACGGGTAGCCCTGGAGTCCTTGAAGGAATACAGAGTCTCATCTGTTTTATCCGAGAACAATGCCTGACCATCGAAGGGCAAATCCTCAACGTCCAAGGGAGGACATTGAGAGCAATGCCCGAATTCTATAGCCAGGAAGACCTCCTCATGGTCATCACAGAGACCATCACTCTGGCTGAAGTATCCGAGACATCCAGCGAAGATTGCAAAGAAGTCTTAGCCACCAAGTAGCCTTCAGTGACAAATGCCCCAAATTCCTCTCTTGAGGCCTCGGGCAGCTCGTCCATGAATTTAGACATTGCCAACCAATTGATAAAGTCGTACTTGGACAACAGTTTTGTCTGATTAGCAATTCATATCTGCAAGGAAGAAGAGGTGTAAATCTTCCTGCCAATCAGGTCCATTCGCTTAGAGTCCTTCTCCTTGGCAGTGGACTTAAAGCTGCCCTATCTATTGTTCACCATGGTTACTACCAAGGAATTTGGGGCTGGATGGGAATTAAAACTCTCACATCTCTGCATGGGAATGAAGGAGCGCTTTTCCATGCGTTCAGCTGCAAGTGGTACCAAAGCTGGCATACTCAAGAGGACTTGAGCAGGCTCAAGGAGCACATCATTAATAGGGTGACTCTTCCAAGGGCAGACAACTGCAGCATATGACTAACTTGTGTGTATTCTCCTGCAAGAACTCCGCTTGAAAACCCATAAAGTAGCCATGCTCTACAACAGGTCCTAGTATGCCTTGAAATCCTCAGAACTGAAGGGCAGGAAGAGCTTGGCACCTTGGAATTGCCCGGGGTCAAGGATGAGGTACTTAACTGTGCCAGAGCTGGATCCTGCTCCAGGGCTAATGGGCCCAGGTGGGATGACTCTGGAGGCTCCTCAAGGGGAAGGTTCACCAGTACCTCGACCTGTGGTGGATCGATAGTCACTGCCACAGACCTAGCTGGTGATTTTGGCTTTAAGCAAAATGAGGAGTGAGACCTCCATGACCGAAGAGCAGCCCATGGATTCTACAGAGACCACTAATATGGATAGGGCATTGTTGGCCAGTAGGCACCAGGATAGGGGCCCCCGTCCCAACCCTGGGACCAGCGCCAATTGTGGTACCTATAGTGCTCCATGAATGGCCCTCGCTGAGGTGATGGAGAGCGGGGAAGAGTAAGATCCAAACTCAGAAACTGAGAAGTCCCAGACTTCGGGGGATAGCAATGGGGAGAGCCCCGAGGGTGTGAGCAGCTGGTTCAACTCCTCCATAGTCCAGAATGACGAGGGGGCTGGTGCCAAGGATGGAAACAATACCACTGGCAACAAGCATGCCTCCATTGTTTCTAGTGCTAGGAGCAGTGTCAACCCCAAAGTCAGCATCAGTACCAAAGTAATTAACAGCGCCAAAGTGGAAGGTGTTCACTGCTGCCACAGCAACATGGTGGCACCAGTCATGGGGATACCGAAGACATTCCTGGTGCTAAGGAGGTCCCCTTCTGTCGAGTCCAGTACTGGCCCCTTTTCCACTGAGTGTGGAAGGGAAACATCAGGGCATGGCGCCGACAGACCCATAGGTTCAGTGGCCTGCCCAGCCAATGGGGCTAAAAAGGATGCAGCCCTGGCAAAGTCCTGGACCAACAGAGGTCAGGACATAAAGGCAGAGGAGGGCCGCTGCGGCCTGATATGCCACTGGTGCAGAAACAGCTGGAGCTGGCATCATCCTCGTCAGTACTGGAGTCAATGGATGCTCTGGGGCCAGAACGGGAGTCAACAGCACAGGGTCTCTGCCTTCCTGTGCAGTTCCATGGAGTAGTTGATGGGACCTGCTCCATCCAATGCATCCACCTTCACCCTGAGCTGATCCACGCTCCTTCTGGAGGAGGGAGACAAGAACCCACAGGATCTGTCTCATTGGTCTTATGAGACCTTTTCCTCAGCACACTTGGGAAACAAGTGTGGGAAACAATTCCTCTGTCTTTCTGGAGAAGTGCCAGCTCCAGGACACAAAGCAGCAGCACTGTCCAAATCAGAGGGTGATCTGTGATCTGATGAGGGCCTCAGTGCCAAAGCAGCCCACGTGACCTGCTCAAGCAGGTGCTGTTTCAGATGAAGATTCCTTGCCACCTGAGTCAATTTTGTGAATGATCTGTAAATCAAACACCGCTTCTTCACGTGGACTTTGTCTAGACACAGCAAGCACCACATGTGGGGATCATTATTGGAGAGGGCCCCCACACATGGTGGACAATATTTAAACCCTAGTGATGGCATCACCAGGAACACAAAGTACAACTAACACACACTAAGTCTAACTAACTCTATATTAGGAGTACAACTAGAAAAAAGTTACTGAAAAGAGGACTGTGAAGTTGAAAAACCACACAGAGTTCTGACTCCAGCCATGCAGGGTAAGAAGGAATTGGGGGGGTTGGGATGGGAGTCAGGGTGGCGCCACCTCATATAGCCAGGGAGGGGCTATGACCATGAAGTTTGAGTGCCACCCCTCTACAGGTACTGCTAGGTAAAAATCTCTGGCTCTGGCACGCTGGGCGCACACACACCTAAGTGGAATACAAAACTGCATCTACTCAAAGAAGAAACTTTTATGAATGAAGGGAAGCAGCCCAAACTCACCAGGAGAAACTTTCCATTGTTTCATGAGCTCTGACCTTAAATCTTTATTCTGAGGTTAATACATAGAATTTAAGTAGTTTGCCCTCATTAATAGAGCAGAATGTGAACTGCTTCTTGGACAGTTCTGAAAATGCAATTTTGTAGTCTGTGGAGCATTTATTCCAGCAGCAAAACACAGGCTGTGAACCCAGTGGTGGAAAGTCCACCTGGACAGAGGAAGGAAGGTGATTTTAGCTACAAAAGCCACCTGGAGTCAGCCAGAGCAGCTCATAAAGTTGGAGTGGCAGACTGGGGTGGGCTGGAAACAGCAATCAGAGCACCCCCTCAGTGTCAACACATCTCTTAAACAGCCTTCACCAGCTGGAGTCCTGTGGCGTTCCCTCTAGAGTTTAAAGCTGCCATCTCTTGGTGGAATTCCTGGGAGAAGGCAGTAGCAGCACTGCTGAATCCTCCTTGGGTGCAGCTTGTGCTACTGGTGCAAGTAGCTTAAAATTGTACCTGCCTGTGCCCACAGAGGTGTATCAGTCCTTATGTGTTCATGTGTCTTTCATTATCTGCATATGTCCCTATGTCATGTTCTCATTATCTTGACTCAAGAGTTGCTATCCAAAAAACCCTTAAAGTCTTATATCAAAGCATTCTTGGCTTATATGGTTATTTGTTCTCTGCATAACCATGTGTTTCTTGGCAGAACTGATGTTTTATTGAGAAAAATTTCAATAGACACTTGTCAAAGATACCTACCTGAAAGCACAAGAAATAAAAGAAATTTGAGTCATATAACGTGTTTCAGGTTCTTGCAATTTCTCTCAATTGGATTATTTACAATACTATTTTAAAATTCCATAAAATATGTAACATACTTTATATGCTATTACACCCTCTGTATATACACACACAATTTACTGAGTCTTCTAAAAGTGCTACTTTAAAATGTAACGCAAGGCTAAAAAATAGGAAGGATTTATGATGTTCCCCTACGCAGAGCTACACAAAACACTACTCTAACAAAGCCATTACAAACATAAAAAGTTCATCATTGTATTTAAAAAATCAGTAATTTCCCAATAATTACAATTAAAGTTTTAATGTTTTCATATTTGCTACCTCATGGCCCTATTCCATAGCCAGAGAAAGAGCAAAATAAAGGCCAGCCTATTTAACTAAACAGTTTTCATTAAAGAAAAGAAAAGCAAGAATCTATAAAGTAATGAGTGATCCTATTAGTTCCACCAGACTAAAATCATAGAGTCTACGTATGTGGTCCTTTGAGCCACATCTGTCATGGGCTATTTTGGTACCACAGAGTGCAGAATATTTGACCATTTATTTAATAGATAAGGCTAGGACAAATAAAGATTTGTTTTCCTTAAGAAGAAATATATAATGAAAACAACTGAAAAAAACCATGCAACAAATATCCTCCAATATTTGCATTTTTACTCTAGCTATCACCAGTATATTTATAATTTTCCACTGAATTCTTTTAAAAGAATAAAAAGAAAAATATAAGATGTATGCCACAGAGAACAAAAAAGAGGGAGACTGACAGTGTAAGCAGAGGATAATGAGTTAAATATTAAAACATACAGAATTTCTGTCAAACAATGTAAAATCCTTAAGAATTCTATTAATCAGTTTTTAGCATATATTATTAATGTCATATTAACCGCTCAGTTCTGAAGTCTCCTTTAAACTCCCTCAACAATTCTGACCATAAAAATACTGTATTTTTGCATGCTCTTTTAGTAATAGATTGAAATGCTGATTCCAAAAATAGATCAGTTACCCATTTCAACTCTAGACCTTTGAAAATCCAGATCAATCACCTTTATATGGAGAAAAAGAGAATTTTATTTATCACTACAGAAAATTTTTCAGAGCTACTTTTGTGTGAACAGTAAGATTAATGGTTCAAAATGTCCATATGCTATTTCATATCAGTATATTTACATTAAAAGCATCCATATTTTACATTTTATGAAAAAACATGGATGCCTTATACAAATTTTTTATAGCACAACCTATCAGATTTTAATTTGTTTTAATCTTATTTCAGTGGTTTTTTTAGTACGACTATATATATGCCTTGAACTTTTTTCTTAAAACTACTGAAAAGAAATAGTGCATATTTAATATACAAACAAGGCTAAACCTTATACTCTTTTCTTTCAGTAATGAAGTCTGGGAAAGAAATCACAGACACCCAAGTGGTTTGGCAACTGTAAGTGACAGAAGCTCTGCTAAATCCTCTGTTTACACTGGGGATTAGCTGAGTAGATTGTGAGTAGCAAACTGAGCTGTCCATGGTCAAGGGAACCTGCTCCCTGTCAGCCCGTGGGGCACAGGGACAAAGCATGGTCCTGGTAGGAAGTGACCCATAAACGTATTCCTACGAAGGATTTATACAAAGCCAGTCTGCCTCATAGAAACTCCATATGACCATTAACTGGCCTGCAAGGCCTGCCAGGAGGCCTAATTACAAGTCTACAGAGCCCAATAACAAAAGCTGAAGAGCTTTAGCCTAGGGATGATCTGCTTTATACTGACTTGAGAGAGTCCATATAGAGTGACAAAAAGAAAGAGGTTTAGCTTTAAAATTCTCCCAAGAGACACAGCATTGTAACTAAGTCTGGAAAGCCCACATGCAACATACTTCAGATAGGCTTAAACATACCACCCTCTCAAAATTAACATTCAACTACTGCCTGCTTAACATCTGCTCAAACATGGTAAGTTGCTGTGATATTGTTAGACTACGCTAAAAAGGCTTTCTTCTATTTAAATATTAAGATAGATAAGTAAATAAAAGTCACACAAATATAAATGTATAGCTGCGACCAATAATCTCTATTGAGAGACAGTTTTTATAAACCAAAATTAGTTTCTTAAAACAATTAATATAGAGTACTTAAGTGACTTCAGCTACTGCCTGGTTTACTCAGAACACAGATACAGACTCATTAATCTATACTGACAGAGAAACTAGATTGATTTAACATGAACCGTATTGCAAACCAACCAACCAACACAATTTAAAAATACAAAGGCTTCTTGGAGGCGATATCTTACTATAAAGGTTTAAAAAATGAATGTTATGGCTAATGTAGGTAATTATTAAACATTTAGCCAGACAACCCACACGTGGCAATAACTGGAAGTCAGAAGAAAACTTTCAAATATCAGTGAAAAGTAACTCCATCTCTTTTCATCACCCCTTTACTACATTTTTACTTTAAAGGATACAAATCAAAGTTAGGCACTAAAGTTAGGCAATAAACATGGATTTTTCAGAAATTCTGAACACCCACAATTCCCACTGAAGTTGTGCATGGTGAACAGGTCCTATGGGTGCTCTGTAGTTCTTAAAAAAATCAAATTATTTTTGTATGCAGCTTACCTTAGGCATCAAAGTTGGTAAACTTTGGCCATATCATTTGTATGGGATTATAAATCATTAACATTTGTAAAGAGCTTTCAAGCCTTATATGCTGTAAATACTAAATATTATTGTATTTCAACGTATCAGCTTCCTTCTCCTGTTTAATTCCACAGGATGTCAAATTTCTAAACTTGTACATTACAATTTTCCATGCCAAACAAAATATTATGACTTCAATGAAGGATCAAGTAAAATTCTCCTGATTGTGAAGAGAAAGTCTTAAACACAAATACTTTACCTAAAACAACAGAAAAAGGAATACGGTACATTAGAGGCTATGTAAACTTTTTGTATGGAATGTTCTTTTTGAAGTCTCCTCTGGTGTGAAAATGCCTCTAAGGATTATTGTCTGTAGTTAATTATAACACAGTTGTGTCTTTCTAGTAATTGGCATGAATTTAGCATTAAATCCATTTTTACTAGGCTAACTCCGATCTTTTCTTGGAACTCAGGTTGACAAAAATAAAATACAGCTAGAGAACTATAGGTTAGGCATAATCAGCACCCATTACAGGGAAAAAAAAAAAAAAAAAAAGACAAGAAACCAGTATCTATTACAATCCCCATTTTCACACTCAAACTTTACAAAATAATATTCACCTTTTGGGTTGAAATTTTCTATGTTTGGCCTATGCCCAAAGCTAATTTCTCTCTTTTTTTTTTTTTTTTTTTTTGGAGCAAATTTTTTTTAGAAATTTTGAACTTTGAAAAAGTGAAAAAAACCCTTTTCCCTTTGCAAATATATGTGTGTGTGTGTATTCACACACACACTTTTCCATCAAGCTTCAGAAAAGAAAAAAGCACTAAAATTTTAAACTTGGTACGGAACAGTCCTCATTGATATCTATTCCATTTCCTTGGTTTAGAGGTAAGTGTTAAAACAAAAAGGTATAAACAATTAAAAATTACTCCTGAACATGGTCAGCAGTCACCATTTCTAAATTATTAATGAGATCTCATCGTGAAGATTCTCATCTTCTCAGCCTTGCCTTTAGGCAAAAGGGCTGTTACTGAAATGCCTAAATGAATTTGGAACTCCTCAAAAGAGATATTTATGGTATGTTGCATAAATAATCATTAATTAAACAATTTTAGTCTCTGCAATTTCTTTGCTTTCTACAAAACTTTGCTAATTTTAAACGTTCATAAAAATTACATATGTCTTTTTCCATTAAAAGAATATAGCCATCCCAATGCAAGCAGATGTGTTGCTGTACTATTAATCTAATTTGGAGAAACAACTCTCCAAGTAGCAGCAACAAAAGTGAAAACTCACTCCTCCTCCGTCATCCACCTCACTGGGCTTGTCTTCACTAGAAAATTGGGCTGTAGCAGAACATGACCATGAGGAGTTATGTTAACCAAGACTGCAGTTAGTGTAGACAAGGGCATGCAGTGTTTAATATCATGTCAGCTGGTGGTCGGTCAGCACTGCTGGCTAACCTATCACCACTGCAACTTTGTGTTTAATATGTATGTACACCTAAGTCCTCAAGATCATGTTCCAGTATAATTTAATTTTTAGTGAAAATAACCCTGATGAAGGATTAACCTCAAACGCTCAAATGGGACAGCTTAAATGCCAACTTTATTAATTGGAAGCCATTTCTTTTTCTCAAAATGAAATTAAATGCAATGGCAACACTAGCTCAACTTAGCTGCAAATATACAGTATGTTCTAATTCAATCTTTCTGGTTAAATTTGTAGCTTAACGTATTATTGTACTATTGATGTTGATAAGTATATACATTAAATTATACAGAATGTTCACGGTGGTTAAATCAGTAAGTCTATGGGTTAGCAGAAAGAAGGTAAATATAGTAATGAAATGAATTTTTCTGAAGAATCCAAACTGATCTGGAATATCTATATACAGTAACTCCTCACTTAACGTCGTCCCAGTTAACGTTGTTACGTTGCTGATCTATTAGAGAACATACTTATTTAAAATTGTGCAATGTTTGCTTATAACGTTGTTTGGCTGTGGGGGCTTGGAACCAGGGTGGACCGGCAGCCCCCCTATCAGCTCCCCTCCACGCCTCCCGCCCGCCGGCAGCTGGATCAGCAACTCCCCCCTCCCTCCCCACGCCTCCTGCCTGCAGCAATCAGCTGTTTCGCGGCATTCAGGAGGCTCTGGGGTGGGAGCGGGAGGAGCAAGGACACAGCACGCTCGAACCTAACCCCCCTATTTACATTCATTCTTATGGGGCAATTAGATTCGCTTAACATCTTTTTGCTTAAAGTCACATTTTTCAAGAACATAACTACAACGTTAAGTGAGGAGTTACTGTAGTGTATAAAAGGCAAAATCATTTTTGTTTATTGTCGCCAAACTTAAGTTTTAAAGCTACACCATATTCAGATATAGCCTACTATAAGTATTGACATTATACTGAAACAACTGTTGTTGAACAACTTTGGCAAACACATGGATTGTCAAATCCTTGAAAAGACAACAATGTTCAGTCTATTTAAAAAAAAAAATATCTGTGGACAGTTTTCAATGCACTACAAATATTACAAAGCTAGATAATTTATAAAAAGTGATGTGACAACAGTAACTATAAACACAAACTACAATAATACTGCAACATACAAGTACTGTTGAAACCTGGACTAGTACCTGGCCCCCAGGTTATTATTCTAAAAAGTTGAACTAGTTGTATTTTCAGTATTGAAAATAGCTCTCTCAAAACAGAGTATCACATTACAGCAATGAGGGCTATAATAGTTGTACTGAAAAATATTGCTTGGTAAAATTCTGGCACAGAAGGTCTTTATATAAATGATATAACGGTAAAAAGTTCTCATTTTGCTTTAAACCAAAAAAATGAATGAATGAAAAAGTCATCAGCCTTTCTCCACACCCTTCTCACAACAATGTTGTCAACTTTATTCTTAATTGACCAAGAACAAACAACAGAGCAGGATTTTATAGTTTTATAGGGTTTTTTTGATTTTCCATTTTCAGCATTAAAATACAGACAGGAAAAGGGATTTTACCTACATTTCAAATTTTAAGATAAACAAATACATTAAACCTCTCTCAAGTCATCCATAAGTAATTTGCACCTCCAATTTAAACTTCAGTGTCCAGCTGTGAATTTTTAAAATTATAAAGTGTCACAACCATTTTAAATGTCTCTTGAAATCCACAGGACCCAGGTCATGATGATATACAACTCATGGTATTGTTAATACATTTTCAAGGTGTTAAATTAAAAAATGAGGTGTGACAGCTGTGAGTAGTATAAACGAATTGTACTTTTTGAGGTCTGTGCTGTCACATCTATTTTATAATTATATGCTTCAAAGACATATTAAAAGATATGGAGAATATTTATGCATACATTTGAAACTATGAAATATAAGATGCTAGTTGCATTATTGAAAAATGTGAATATTTGCTGGAAATATCGAAAGTAGTACTTCTCTTTAGAAAAAAAGGTCCCCAAAAGGAAGAAGAAAAAAGGTTGATTACTTGTAAAGTATATTTTACATTAAATCTATGAAACAGATAGGAGAATACAAATTAAAATTGAAGACCTGAAATTATTGCACAGCTTGCATACTTACTGATAACATTTGTAAGAAATTCTGAAAGTTCTCCTATTTTTGTGCACTAAAACCAACAAAAAGTTGTATATGGAAAAAAACAAAAAGTGTAAGGTCTAGGGACTAAGTAGGACTGCAGTAAAATTGCAAATATGATTACATATGAATGTTCTAGCCCTTTTTGAGTACACTACATAAATGCTGAAGGAATCAAGGAAAACGCCTATGAACAACATTCAATTCATTGAAATTATTAAACAAATGCCAATGAAAATATTCACCAACACTCTTCTGCAATATAAAACAAAATCTTAGGGAAAAAATTTCCAAAGTAGCCTCTGGATGCCCAACTTCAGACTAACTAGTACTTGTTTTACAGAAGTACAGTTGCAGGTGATGTCTGACAGTCAGAACACAGGTATTGAGTTGGGCACCGAAAAATTGGGGAACCCAAATCCAGTGGCCACTGTGAAAATTTGATCTTATGCTTTTAACAAAAGTATATGCTTGTGCTAAAAACAAAATGGAACACAAAACAAGTATTTCAAAGCAGAGTAATTTGTGCATACTTACTAAAGTTTACATATTTTTTCTATTTTATTTGCATCTGGACTACAAAATCATTGATATCTTTTGTTGATTTAATGGAAATAAGATATCTTATTAAATCTAGCTATAGTTGCATTGTTTATAATTATGTTAGAGAGCAGCTTACAAAGCTTCACTGAGAACTCTTAATTTAGAGAGCAGCTTACAAAGCTTCACTGAGAACTCTTAATTTTAAGAACTCTTAACTCTTAACTCAGAAGCAGCAGAGGGTTTCTGTCTTTTTCCCCCTCGCAAGAGCCAGCTTCTTGTGGTCAGGGGTGGAGAGGTAGGTGTGTAGCTGGGGAGTCAGGAGCTCTGTAGAAGCCCATTGTCTTCTGAGCAACAGAAGGAGGACATATAAGCCCCTTTTCAATGGTCTGGGAGCCATTATGTGCTGGACCAGCAGCAGCTCTGAGTTGGTTGGAGGAACACATTCCGAGGTCAGCGGATGCCCTCTTATATTTTCATTGGTCAGGGAGGGGACATGTGAATGGATCAGTGTGCAGCTAGGGGGGAACAATCTGGAGATTCAGTAAAGGGATAGGACAAAGTTTAGGAGTCGAGTCAGGGTAACTATAATTGTCATGAGATGCCACAGCAGAGGGTTTGGCAGGGGAGCTGCAAGGATTTCACAGGCAGACAAGGCCATGAGAGGGGTAAATTGACAAGTGGCTAAATTATGAGAGACAGAAATGTTGGTGATTGCCCATCGCAAAATTGTATAACCAACACTTGAGTTATTCAAGGAAGAAATAATACACCTTTCTAACGGAATGGTTAACAATCTGGGAATCTGGCAGGGCTGAGGCAAAGTCAGCCAAGCTAACTGCTGGTGCCTCTGATGACAGGTGTCCAACGCAGATACTCATTCAATAGGGGTCCAGTTCCCTGATAAGCCAGAACTGGAAGTGGACTTGGGGGGAGAGCATCCTCCAAAGCAGCTGGAGAACAGTGTTGGTGCACCTAATGTCTGGTACGGTGAGGAGACAACCCCTTTTCCTCAGCCCCTTAACTCTCATACATGAGAAGGGCTGTAGGAGTTACCGTAATAGGACCAGGTGTGGAGGGATGACAGCAGTCCTCCACCACATTGAACAGATTGCACTGAACAAGTTATTGCCAGATAGCTCACAGATCAGTTAATAAAACTGTGGCCTAATTAAACCTCATTCCTTGTGTCTTATCTTTCTTCTTGCATGTCTAGGACAATGTGATACTGCAGAAAGTAAGAGAACCTTTAACGGGGCACAGAAATGTAGTTCAGGCCTAGAATCTGCACCTCTTTAAAGAAGGTTTTTACAAAATCCCCCACCACACACACTTTTTCTGCAACCCATAAAAGAAACAAAAACCAGAACCATGACAGCAAAAACATTTGAAATTCACCTTAGTTCTTCTGCAGCAGATAAATACCACACATTTATTTCCATATCCAAGAACAATTTAGACACTGCCGACGATGGTATACAAATGAGAAAAGCCAAATTGGTTTGGTCTAATTAGAAATTTAAGTGGGAGAAGGGTGGGGAAAAGATTCAATGTTTGCCAAAGTGAGGGGGGCAAAATCAGCTGGGACACAGGTTTTACTTTAGTGATATTATAAACAATGCAGTAAAATTATTACTTTCTATTACATATTTATGTAGTATCACTTACCAGCTGCTTCAAGAACCAACTGCAATCTAGCTTTGGCCTGTTCAGCAAGAGACTGAAAAGAAAGATAAGATTTACAATAAACTGTAGTATTATTAAAACAAATCTTTGTATACATTTGCACGTTATGTATTATTTCACATACAAACACACACTAAATTTAAGACTGGTAGAAACCATTACACACCACTTAATTTACTCCTGTACTTACATTCCCAATAGTGGACTATTGTCATTGCATCAACAATTCCCATCATCTTAAAAGGTAATGTTGAAGCTAAAAATCAGTTCTGAGCTAAATTCTCAAGATCTGGGTGAGAGTATGAAAATGTGGTAGGACAGAACCAAAGAAATTATTCATAATAAAGACTGAGCTAATGAGTCTAAATACTGAGGTGCTCATGTATCACTCCTTTTCAACCTCCCAGACCCAAATTCAGCCGTTCCGTGTGGCAACTCTAGTGCCTGGTTACATGAAAAAGTAGCATTAGGACACAAAGAAAAACGTACTTCAATATGACTGGTATAGCTTGTGGTTACATACCCCATTTTCTCAAGTATCAGGGAGTAGCCGTGTTAGTCTGTACCCACAAAAACAACAAGGAGTCCAGTGGCACCTTAAAGACTAACAGATTTATTTGGGCATAAGCTTTCGTGGGTAAAAAACCTCACTGTGTGTCTGTTCTGTTTAGTTCCTTCTCCATAGGCATTCTTTCATATCAAAGGGGCCGAATGTCCTTCTGTTGCCAGTGGCAACCACTCTGCTAATCATTCCAGGGGATCTAATAATTTTATTGTGTCCCATGTACTTGCTACCCCTCTAATTTTGATGCCACCTGCAATTCTGATCACAGTTCAATTTACACAAAAGACACATTTATCATTCAGCAGTTACCCAAGGTTCAGAAGGAGCTCTTTTTCTGTAGCATGTCAAAAAGCCTCTGGAAACATTAAGAGATTCCTAGTCTAGACTACAATAGTAAGAAGTGTCATGGCTTGAAAACAGACACACGATTCAAAGGGAATTCAAAGGGACAGATGTAGCTCCATGGACCACCAATGGATTAAGTCATCCACCCCATCTCTCTGTCTCTGTAGGACTGTTCCCTACAATATGTTATTGTTTTGGCCAGTCTAAGTTTGCAGGTTCAGGCTGCATGGTTCCAATAGCTCTCTATGAAAGCTATTCCATGGACAAGTACCTCTGTTAAGATTTTTCTGATGCTCAGCCTAAGTTTGCCCTTTCTTGGTTTCTTCCCTATTAGTCATGCAGATATTGTGGAGGGTAACATGTCACAGATTTTGTTTTGTCTGACCCCTACTAACCATAGTCTGTGGGGTAGGGATGGCAGTCCTGAGCACAGAAATTGCTTTGCTTTTTAAAAAATGGTTTTCAACCCCTTTTTAAAATGCTGTAGCAATTCCTGGTTCACAAGGTAGTCCCGACTGCATTACTCTCAGATAACAGAAGAATCTTTGCAACCAACAGTGTCAGTGACATCACAGAATAGTGGCGTCTAATCTTCAGAAAACCAAAAGCAGCATAGGACTTCAAAAGGTAAAAAATAAAGAAAACTGATTTCTGCGCTAAATGCCCCCCTCCACACACACACACACACACACACACACTCTAGTTCATGGGGGCATTACGTTCAGATTCAAATAGTATTCATTTTATCTTTTCAATTCACCTTTTGTCACCACATTAGGCCTTCTGGTATGTAATGGTAAAGAACAGTTTCTCTTCTACTACAATAACATAAAGGCTGGGTCTTATTAAGCATACAGCATTTTTCAATAACATTGCATTAATGAGTAAGATCAAAAATACGTGAAATAAGTAAAGGCTCAGATGAGAAAAGACCCTCATGTTTTACAATATGATGTATCCAATATTGTTAGGGTGTAACTTTGGAATTTGTTTCCACAAACCTAAAAAGACCATGGTAATTGTAGCTACAAAATTTTAATTTTGTACTGTTATAGTAATGATCCACTATCATCCCAAAATCCTTGACTGCCTTAGAAGGACTATTGCAGTAATTTCCCATTTTGTGTTTGTGCAATTGATTATTCCTTCCTAAGTGTAATACTTTGCATTTGTCCTTCTTGAATTTCATCCTATTTATTTCAGGCCATTTTTCCAGTTTGTCAAGATCATTTTGATTACTAATCCTGTCCTCTAAAGCTCTTGCAAAACCCCTCCCAGCTTGGTATGAGACGCAAACTTTATAAGTACACTCTTTATGCCATTATCCAAATCATTTATAAAAATACTGAATAGAACTGGACCCAGGACAGGTCCCTGCAGCACCCAACTAAATATGCCCTACCAGCATGATTGTGAACCATTGATTACTACTCTCTAAGTACAGTTTTCCAACCAGTTGTGTATCCACCTTAGTAGGTGTGTCTAGGCTATATTTCCCTAGTTTGTTTATGAGGTCATGTGAGACAATATCAAAAGCCTTACTAAAGTCAAGATATATCACATCTACTACTCCCCCCTCCATCCACAAAGCTTGTTACCCTTTCAAAGAAGGATATTACATTGGTTTGACATGATTTGTTCTTGACCAATCCATGCTGTTACTTAACACTTTATTATCTTCTAACTGCTTACAAATGGATTGCTTGATTATTTGCTCCATTATCTTTCTGGGTACTGATGTTAAGCTGACTGTTCTATAATTCCCTGGGTTCTCCTTATTCCCCTTTTTATAGATAGGTACTATATGTGTCCTTTTCCAGTCCTTGGGGATCTCTCCCATCCTTCACAAGTTCTCAGAGATAACCACTAACGGCTCAGAGATTTCTTCAGCTCAGTTCCTTAAGTATTTCAGGATGTATTTCATCAGGCCCTGCCAACTTGAAGACATCTAACTTGTCGACGGCTATGTCTACACTAGAGACCTTACAGGGGCACAGCTATACCAATGCAGCTGCGCTGCTTTAAGATCTTCTATGCCAACAGGAGAGGGCTCTCCCGTTGACATAATTAAACCACCCACAACAAGCAGCAGTAGCTATGTCAGCAGGAGAATCTCTCCTGCCGACACAGAGCTGTGCACACTACCATTTATGCCGGAGAAACTTATGTCACTCGGGGGTATTTTTTCATACCCCCGAGTAACAAATTTTGCCGACAAAAGTGGTAGTGTAGACATGGAAGTAATTCGTAATTTGCTCTTTCCCTATTTTAGCCTCAGATCTTAGGCCATTTACACTGATATTCACTATGTTACTAATCCAATGATTGGTGATCTTTTTGGTGAAAACTGAAACAAAAAAAGGCATTTAACACTTCGGCCATTACTGCGTTTTCTGTTGTCGTCTTTCCCTCCTCACTGAGTAATGGGCCTACCCTGTTCTTCATCTTCTTCTTACTTCTAATGTATTTGTAAAATGTTTTCTTGTTACCCTTTATGTCCCTCACAAGTTTAATCTCAGTTTGTGCCTTATATAGCAACAGTACCAGTTCTATAACCAGTGAACTGTTCGAGCAACATACTAATGGCACATCCATTATCTACAGCAAGGAGAGGTGCCACTATCTGGAGTCACAGTGTCTCCATAGGTCTTTTCTCATACTGATTGGTGTGAATGACCATCTCACCAACGTTTGATGGCCATACAAGAACATCCACTGCCTCCACCAAACAGCCAGCAACAAAGGAGGCTACCACTACACCTTCCCACTGCAGCCTCTCCAGTAAGACTCAAGGACTCCAAAAATGACTTCCACCCATGTCAGCCACTCTCCCCAAACACTGCTGATGCAACAGAACTGGTTGAATATATTATTTGTGCGTTAGGAGAGATCACTATGCAACAGGACCCTGTTACCTGCCAGCCACCCCGAATTACTTCACTTCTCACAAAAGTTATCAGGGCCAGAAAAGTTCCATTCAGGAGCCTAGCAGGTCTCGATGCCTCAAATAAAGGGAGCTGCTCACTTTGGCACCAGTTTGTATAGCACCACAGTCTGAAGAAGGAAACTTTTCATTGATTGATAGTGCCAACTTTAGCACCAGCCTTTTCCCCCACAGCACTAAGTGGAACGCCTTGGGTGAACTGAAAGTTGAACACAATCATTGCAGCATCATACCACAAGAATGCAGGAGCACAGTAATGGAGCAAGGCATGTGGTGGTGAAGAAGTCCACTGCACTGTTGCAGTGTCCATGTGTAGCAATGATAGCTCTCAAGGTTCAGTATCAGATTCCCACACTGGTTCATATGGGTGGCTAACTTGTCCCTCCCACAATTTCTCACCATCTTTTGTTGCCAGGTTTTTTGTAGGCATTATGGCAGAGTTGAGTCTTGGGAAGGGATTCAAAGGAGAAGAGATTAGCAGCCTTACAGATAAGTTCATAATGAGAGTCCATGTGTAAGGAATGGCATGGAACGAAGTGCAAAGACGCTTGTGGGCAAAGCAGGCAGTTGAGACTAGAATTGTTTGCAGAATCGAGGGGCAGGAAAAAAGTAATACAAGACAATAAGTGTATAAACAGGAAAGGGAAAAGTTGTAAAGGCACTTGAAGTTCATCAACTCAACCATCATAGACTAATGGGGTTTGGTCCACAAGACCCTCAGTCTTTCTGAGCAAGAGTTGGTGATATTGCTAACATAGGTAGCTAATGTCAGGATAGTTTTAATGCTGCAGGTCTCCCTGATGTCAAGGCACAGATGTTTAGAAAAAGTGGGGAAGCTGCAAGAGATATACTAAGTGTTTCCCCTTTTCACAGCTACCTGGGCTTTCTGTCCCTTATGCCAAGATATATTCTCCATGTTTTATTTCAATAGTCTTGTCAATTTAAACATGATTGTGAGTGTCATCTTTCAAGTGTGTCCTTACTAGAAATGTTATATAACTTGATTATAATATTTTTCAATATATTTATCACAATATTTAAATCTTACAAATCATGCCTATATACATCAACTAAGGATTAAAAAAGAATAGTGATTTTAAATTTGAAAATATTTCATTATAGTTCTAACATAGAATATTCCTATCTGAATGCAACTCATCTATCAGGGATAGAATACTTTAATGTCCCACTTCTTAGGTTATGATACTTTGACAGAAATTACCTTCAGTTAGTTCAATATGCCCGATATACCGGTAATTCCTCCAAAGACATATATAAACGGCCATAGTCTGTTTACCATCATTAGTAAAACAAGTATCCTAAATGAAGAACTTTTGTGAAGACCATATGGAAAGTTATGTTTATACATGTACTAATTAATTTCTCCTTCCTGCTTTAATTTTTTTTTAAATAATCACCAAACACTGCAAAAGGTCATTATTCAAGATGGTTTGGATTTCTTCTCCAGAATTTTAATGGAATTTATCATCTTCTATTGGCCTCTGAGTACTAGTCAATGGAGCAATTTATTGTCTTTTGTATCAATAATCCACCAATTCAGGTTCCTGAATTTCATGTTTGTTGACCCTCTCAAAGAATTCTAATAGAATGGTGAGGCATGATCTCCCTTTATAAAAGCTGTGTTTACTCTTCCCCAACATACTGTATTCATATATGTGTCTGATAATTTTGTTCTTGACTATAGTTTCAACCAATTTGCCTGGTACTGAAGTTAGGCCTAACACCTGTAATTCCCAGAATCGCCTCTGGAGCTTTTTTCAGAAATCAGTGTCACATCAGCTATCCGCCAGTCATCTGGTACAGAGACTGATTCATGCAATAGGTTACATACCACAGTTATGTAGGCAATTTCATATTTGAGTTCCTTCAGAACTCTTGGGTGAATACCATCTGGTCCTGGTCCTCTATTGATACCTCAGTCTGGGGAAGTTCCTCAGATTTTTCACCTAGAAAGAATGGCTGAGGTGTGGGAATCCCTTTCACATCCTCTGCAGTGAAGACCAATGCAAAGAATTAACTTAGCTTCTCTGAAATTGCCTTGTCTTCCTTGAGTGCTCCTTTAGAACCTTGATCATCCAATGGCCCCACGGATTGTTTGGCAGGCTTCCTGCTTCTGATGTATTTAAAGTTGTATTTGATTTTATTATTGCTTCTTAATGTTAGTTTAAAACATGCTTGTATGTGCATGGTGATTTAACAGCAACAGCATTGTGTGGAGCTAAAAAATACAAGTGATATAACTGAAAGGAACAGACCTAATTATTCATCTTTACACTGACCTAAACCCATGCATAGGGCCCTACCAAATTCACGGTCCATTTTGGTCAATTTCATGGTCATAGGAAATTTTAGCTATTCAAATCTGAAATTTCACAATGTTGTAATTGTAGGGGTCCTGACCCAAAAAGGAGTTGTGGGGGGAGTTTGCAAGGTTATTGTTGCAGTACTGCTACCTTTACTTCCATGCTGCTGCTGCTTGCGGCGTCACTGCCTTCGGAGATGGGCAGCTGGAGAGTGGCAGCTGCTGGCCGGGAGTTCAGGTCTGAAGGCATGGCCACTGGCAGCAGCAGCACAGAAGTAAGGATGGCATGGTATGGTATGGTATTGCATTGCCACCTTTACTTCTGTGCTGCTGCTGGCGGGGTGCTGCCTTCAGAGCTGGGTGCCCAGTCAACAGCCACCGTATTTCCCCGGACATGTCCGGCTTTTGCGTCTCTAAATAGCCGTCCGGGAGGAATTTAACAAGGTTAAAATGTCCGGGGTTTTTTTCTCCCTCGCCTCCCTCCCTCCCTTCCATGCAGAGTGCGGCTGCTGATTGGGCGGCTGGGCCGATTAAGCCGCTCCCATTGGCCTCCAGCAGCCAGAGCCGTCCCCTGCTCCCCCCTCCCTCTCTCTGCAGCCCTGTGTAACACACAAACCGACCCACCAGGCAGCAGGTTTTGCCTACACGTGGAGCCAGAATGGTAAGGGAAGTCCGGGGGGGGGGGGGGCAGTCAGGGAGCGGGGGAGTGTTGGATGGGTCCCCGGCCTCCACCTGCCACCCCCCCTCTGCGCGTCCCCCCTCCCTGCCTGCCTCTCCCTTGCCTGCTTGTACTGCCAGAGCCAGCAGCAACGGTTGTCTGCCCCCGGGTCCTAGCGTCCCCCATCCACTAATGGGAAGACAGGCTGCCCTTACCCTGCCCTTCCACCCTAGCCCTGAGCCTCTGCAACGCCCCAAACCCCTCAGCCCCAGCCCTCATCCCCCCGCACCCTAATCCTCTGCCCCAGCCCTGAGCCTCCTCCTGCATCATGAACCCCTCATCCTCAGACCCACAGCCCTCACCCCTGCATCCCCTCCTATCTCCCAAACCCCCTCCCCCCTTCCCACACACCCCCTCCTGCCCTCAAACTCCCTGCCAAAGCCTGCACCCCCTCCCTTTGCACTGCCTCCCACCCCCAAACTCCATCCCAGAGCCTGCACCCCTCACCCCCTCCTGCACACCCACCCCCTGCCCCAGCCTGGAGCCTGCACCCAAACTCTATCCCAGAACCTGCACCCTGCACCCCTCCTGCACCCTAATCCCCAGCCCAGGACCTGCACCCCAGACCTC
Source organism: Emys orbicularis (assembly GCF_028017835.1). Taxonomy (NCBI): domain Eukaryota; kingdom Metazoa; phylum Chordata; order Testudines; family Emydidae; genus Emys; species Emys orbicularis. Next base: position 83,862,854 of record NC_088691.1, on the reverse strand, counting down.
CTCCCCCCACCCAACCGCCCTCCCAGAGCCTTAGGCAGGTGGAGGGGGTGGGTTCTGGGCACCACCAAAATTTCTACAACCCTGCCACCCATGCGAGTGGATAAGGGTCAGGGCAGTCAGGGGACAGGTAGGGTCCTAGGGGGACAGTTAGGGTGGGGGGTTCTCAGCAGGGGGCAGTCAGGGAACAAGAAGCAGGGGGGGTTGGGGTTCTGAGGGGGGCAGTCAAGGAGTGGGAAGTGGGAGGGAGTGGATGGGGGCAGGGCAGGGGCGGGGCTTCCCCCTCCCCCAGTGTCCTCTTTTTTGATTGTGGAAATATGGTAACCCTAGCCACCGCTCTCTGGCCACCCAGCTCTGGAAGGCAGTGCAGAAGTAAGGGTGGCAATACCATGAACCCCCCTAAAATAACCATGGGACCCCACCCCCTGCAACTCCCTTTTGGGTCAAGACCCCCAATTTGAGAAATGCTGGTCTCCCCCGTGAAATCTGTATAGTATAGGGTAAAAGTACACACACACAAAAACAGATTTCACAGTGAGAGACCAGATTTCACAGTCCATGACTCGTTTTTCATGGCCATAAATTTGGTAGGGCCCTACCCATGCAGAACACTGATATCATGCACTGAACAGAGCACAGAGCCTTTAAGTTCCAGAAAATAACACTCAAATTTATTCCACATATTGAAACTGAAGTTGAATATAAAACAAAAACAAATGTGGTTATTCCAATGGGAAAAAATAACGAATTATATAGACAAAAAAGTGAAAATGTTTGTCAGCATAACTTACAACTTATTTTTGACAAGCAAATTTATGAAGGAAAAGGAACAGAGCTACTTTGCATTACAATATAACTAATTCTTTATTACAATTAATATTCTGCGATTAGATTTCAGAGCATTAATTGCCACAAAAAAATTATACAGAATATGCAAAAGATTTGTTTGATACATGAATTTTATTCTTGTTAATTTACTAGAAGAACATTATGAGCTTTTTTGGATTAAAAATAAAATAAGTGCTAACAGACATGATTGTCTTGCTTTGGAATATAATTTAAAATACCACATTATACTATAGTATTCCTTATAAATTTGATTTTTCTCAGCTGTAAACTTGTCACATATCAGAAATGTTATACATGAAGCACCAAGAAAATATGACAAATTCTCACACAAAATTGCCCAAAGCATGTCTTATTAAACTTTTGAACATGCCATGAATAGACTGAGAAACCATGTTGCTTCATCTGCTTTTAAATGTTTTATACTGGTGATTCCTAGTCTTTTCGGGAAACTATCAGATGCTCAGATGAAGAACTCAGTTGTACATGCCAACAAGCAGTTCAACTACGCGTTCTCTTCTTCCACACCCTGCAACGCAGAGGCAAAAGATAGGAAAGCAAACAAGAAACAGTCAACAGTCAGGATCCCAGCTGCCCTACTGGAGGAGTCACAAAGGTAAGAGAATATACTTCACACTCCTACATCTCCATGATCCATTGGTTCAGCACAGTAGGTTGGAAGTATCAGTATATTCAAAACTGTGGTTTACAACTACTATTAAACATTTTATGTAGATACATCCGTTATTTACAAAAAACTATGGTTACTATGTTAAATATATACTGACAACAGTATGTTAATATTGAAATTAATACAGATGATATCAAATAAATTTGAGAATTAGACCTTCTGATTTTACACTTAAAATATTAAAGTAGAGTGAGAAAGTAATATAAATCAAGGAGAATTTGCTGACATCTCATATGTATTCTTCACAGGAATTAGTAGGGGGGAATTAGTCCTGGGGACACACTTGTGGTAGTGAGAGACCACAGTGAAGATATAAATTGGTTAGGTGAACACTGGGCTGGAGAAGAAGCTGACTAGTCAAAAGGAGAGAGTACATGCACTAAATGGCTACTTTTTTATTTTAGAGAAGGGGATGTAATTTAGTGCGTAGAACATTAGACTGGAAATTAAAAGTTATTAGTTCCATTCTTGTCATTAATTTGCCATATGACCATTTGGGTAACTTCTCTGAGGTTGAGAAGAACTATCTGTATAAAGAAGATAACACTTAACCACCTCACAGGGGTGTTAGGAGGCTTAATAAGTAACTACAAAAATAAATGAATTGTGGTATTTGAGTCCCCTGGCCCTTTTATAAACTTAGACCCAAACATCCAGATACACGAGAGGACTTTTGCTGCTTTTTAGCTGGTTCTCAAAGCTCTGCAACACAGACACATGCAGAGCACCAACAGGACTATGAAGTTATTATTGAAAGATAGTATTTAAACACAAATTACAGCTAGCTTATATTGTATTTCTTCCATGACAGGATAAGCATCATGGATAAACACGACAACTGGACAGTACTTCATTAAAAGTTTTATCTTCTAGATTAAATTGTTAGTAGCCCAATGTACCTAAAACAGATTATGATATTGATGTACACACAATTTTGTTATGAGACACAGGGACTGGTATTTATAGTTTTAAAAGTTATATTATTCTTCATGGTTTTTAGACAAGGCTCAAACTAGAAAATAAACGAGGATGCTCTCTCAAGTGATGCTCCAACCACTTAGTTTGTAAACATTTTGGAGCAGGCAGGGATTGTGTGTACAGCGCCTAGCACAATGTGGTCCTGGTCCATGACTGGGGATCCTGGGCACAACAATAATACAAATAATTATGATGTCTCAATGAGATGCCACTCAGATTATGAAGACCTTCACAATAAAGCCTTCTTTCCTGAGTAATTTAATCAGTTAAACTATGTTAACTAGTACCTCCAATAGGATGAAGTTTCACATTTTACAGAACTATTGTTTCAGAATATCTGTAGACTCAGGCCAATTTATCAGAATTGGCTTACATATGGTTCATATTTCAAAGGTTAATTTCTGCAACCACAAAGTCTACAGAGACTTTACTCCTCCCCCCCCCCCCCTTATTTATTTTTTAAATGAATGCTTAGGTTCCAGGAAAGCTTAGATTAAGGGAAATGTACTGGTTCACTGAGCTGCAGCAAACCAGCCCAATTCACTCTTCGGTTTTTAATGCCCATTTAGAATCTTGTAACTTTACTTCCTTTCTAGTTTTGTCATCTATCTTTTAGCAAACATCTATTGCTTTCTGTAGTGAGGCGGTGTGGCTCCCCGCCGCCCCGGAGGGGGAAGAGCCCAGACCTGGAAATATCAAGGCTCGCTCTCAGAGCTCAGTGAGACCCGAGCTGCCGGAGAGACCAGACGCCGCCAGGACTGGCTGGGCCTGCCTGCGCTCGCTACCCGGAGGAGTTGCCGGACCTACCCTGCGCTCGCTACCTGGAGAAGGTGCCGAGCCTGCCGCTCGCCCACTAGCTAGAGGAACCTATGGTGCTGGACCCCCCAGAGGACAACACCCCGACCTAGGTACTACCCGAGGGAGAGTCTGGAAGTAGCCCGGGAGCAGCCGACCCTAGTCGGGCTGCAGCACTGCCAGAGCTCATGTCAGTGTGTTGCGGCCAGGATCCCCACTGACTAAGCAGCGGGTCTTCTGCCGCTGCTAGGGCCCTGGGCTGGAACGCAGTGGAGTGGTAGGGCCTGAGTCCCCCCTGCCACCCAACTCGTGGGTGGCAGTCTCCCCCTCTCCCAGGCCTTTGGAGGCTTGGGGCCTACTGTTGTTGCTCAGCCCTGACTGCGGACCTGAGCCCTGACCCATTGTTGCCCTGCCCTGACCCAGGGCCTGGGCTCCCTACTGTTTGTATTATTGTTGCTCAGCCCTACCTGAGCTCTGACTCTTCATTGCCCCGCCCTGACCTAGGGCCTGGGCTTGACACTATTTATACTGTTGTTGCTCAGCCCTGCCTGAGGGCCTGAGTCCTGACGCATTGTTGCCCCGCTCTGACCCAGGGCCTGGGCTCCTCACTGTTTGTACTGCTCCTGCTCAGCCCTGCCTGAGGGCCTGAGCCCGTGACTCATTGTTGCCCACCCTGACCCAGGGCCTGGGCTACAGTGTTTATTTCAGTTACCGCAAGGGCTGCCGAGGGAGACCCCCGCAGACAGACTAATTCCCCAAACAATAACTGAATGTAGTGAGCCGGTGTGGCTCCCTGCCGCTCCGGAGAGGGTCGAGCCCCGCTTAACCCTTGTACACTTCCCTTAGACAGCTAAAGGAAGTATGGTTGTGTTGTATTTACCTCTGTGTACTAGCACCACCAGCAATATGGACAGAGCTCAGTTTCTGAAATTCTTCATTAACTTTTGCTTCCTCTAACTCAATCTCTGGCTGTACAGCAGCAACAAAAATATCGCATGATCCTATTCATTAACTGTGGTGATTAGCTTTTAATTGGCTGTTTTAAATTATTTCTTTTCTCAGCTTTCACATGACAAGATGTGGCATGAAAAAAGCACTTTTCATATGACTATTTCTGAGCATTTTACAAAGTTAAATATATCCACTTTACAGACCAGGAAAACAAAGAAAAAATGGTTACCTACCTTTTCGTAACTGTTTCACTGCATACCCTTCACGACCCACTACGCAGTCAACCAGCAGGCCTTCGAGATGTGTTGTTCAAGTCCATTCCACATTAGGTGTGCGCGCGCTGCGTGCACGAGCGTTGGAAACTTTTCCCTTAGCAGCACTCTTCGGGCCGGCGGGGCCCCCGCTTGAGTGGCGCCACTGCGCCATGCATATATGTCCCCGCTGGCCCAACCCCCTCCAGTTCCTTCTTGCCGGCGACTCCGACAGAGGGGTAGGAGGGTGGGTGGTGGAATGGACATGAACAACACATCTCGAAGGCCTGCTGGTTGACCGCGTAGTGGGTCGTGAAGGGTATGCACCGACGACCAGGTGGCTGCTCTGCAGATCTCCTGGATCGGGACCTGTGCCAGGAAAGCTGCTGAAGCTGCTTGCGCCCTGGTCGAGTGGGCCGCGACCGCCGGGGCCGGAACCCCTGCAAGGTCATAACATGCCCAAATGCAGTCTGTAATCCAGGAGGAGATTCGCTGCGCTGACACGGGGAGGCCTCTCATCTTCGGCCACGAACAGCTGCGTGGATTTACAAAAGGGCTTGGTGCGCTCCAAGTAGAAAGCCAACGCTCGACGGACATCCAGGGTGTGCAGGCTGCGGTGACTCAAGTCCGCATGGGGTTTGGGAAAAAACACTGGCAGACAAGTGTCCTGGCCTAGATAGAATTGTGAGACCACCTTTGGGAGGAACTTGGGGTGCGGACGGAGCTGCACCTTGTCTTTATGAAACATTGTATATGGTGGCTCCAAGGTGAGTGCCCTCAGCTCAGATACCCTTCTGGCCGAAGTGATGGCTACCAGGAATGCCACCTTCCAGGAAAGGTGGAGGAGGGAGCAGGTAGTGAGGGGCTCGAACGGGGGCCCCATGAGCTTAGAAAGGACTAAGTTGAGATTCCATGGAGGGACTGGGGGGCGTGAGTAAGGGAACATCCTCTCCAGTCCTTTAAGGAACCGCCCCACCATTGGGTGGGAGAACACCGAGCCCCCTGAAAACCCCGGGTGGAAGGCGGAGATGGCCGCCAGATGCACTCTGATCGAGAACGGGGCCAGCCCCTGCTGCTTGAGGTGCAGTAGGTACTCTAGAATGGTTGGGACCGGAGCCGGGAGTGGCTGAACCTGTTGGGGCCCACACCAGTACGAGAACCTCTTCTACTTGGCCAGGTAAGTTGCCCTGGTAGAGGGCTTCCTACTACCAAGTAGAACCTGCTGCACAGGAAGGGAGCACTGGCTCTCCAAAGCATTCAGCCACAGAGCTTCCATGCCGTCAGATGTAGTGATTGCAGGTTGGGGTGGAATCGTCGCCCTCCGTCCTGTGTGATGAGGTCCCGGTGTAGGAGCAGGCTTCCACTGACAGCTCCAGGAGAGTGGTGAACCAGTGCTGGCGGGGCCAGGCCGGGGCGATGAGGATGACCACCGCCCTGTCCCTGCGCACCTTGAGCAGGACCTTCTGCACCAGAGGAAGCGGGAGGAAGGCGTATTTCAATTCCCCTTCCCACAGGATCGCGAATGCGTCTGCTATTGAGCCCGGGCTGCAGTCCTGGAACAAGCAGAACTGCAGGCATTGGGCGTTGCCCCTGGTGGCAAACAGGTCTACCCGGGGAAACCCCCACTTGTGGAAGAGCAAAAACACGATGTCAGCTCTGAGTGTCCACTCGTGCATGTGGTATGACCTGCTGAGGTGGTCCGCCAGTTCATTCCGCACCCCCGGGAGATACGACGCCTCGAGGTGAATGGCGGGGACTATGCAAAAGTTCCAGAGGGGGAGAGCCTCATGGCAGAGTGGCGAGGAATGGGTTCCGCCCTGCTTGTTTATATAAAACATGGCAGTCGTGTTGTCCATCAGAACTGTCACGCTGTGACCACTCAAAGTGGTGTGAAAGGTCTCGCAGGCTAAACAAACCGCCCTGAGCTCCTTCACATTGATATGGGGCGACCGCTCTGCTCCCGACCACAAGCCCTGAGTCCTGAGGTCCCCTAGGTGAGCACCCCATCTGAGGTCTGACGCGTCCGTCACAAGCATCAGGTCCGGCTGTTGTGCGGCAAAGGGGATGCCTTCGCAAACCATGGTCTAGGACTGCCACCACCGCAAGGAGTCTAGCACGTCCCCTGGGGCTGTCACTACCAAGTCCAGGGGGTCCCTGCCTGGGCGGTATACATGGGTGAGCCAAGCCTGCAGCTTTCTGAGTTTCAGTCTGGCATGCTTGACCACATGCGTGCATGCTGCCATGTGGCCCAGCAGCCTCAGGCAGCATCTGGCCACTGTAGTGGGAAACTGGCACTGCTTTCTGGATGGCCAGGAATCGTGATACTGAAAGGCTCACCTTTGCCTGTACCGCATCTAGGACCGCCCCTATGAATTCCACTCTCTGAGTTGGAATGAGGGTGGACTTGGGGACGTTGACCAGGAGCCCCAGCGTGCGGAATAGTCTCAGGGTCACCTGCACGTGGGACTGAACCTCCTCTTCGGACCGGCCCACCAGGAGCCAGTCATCGAGGTACGGGTAAACTCGAATCCTCTGCCTCCGTAAGAAGGCCGCCACTACCGCCATGCATTTTGTGAACACCCATGGGGCCGCAGCTAGGCCAAACGGGAGAACCGTGAACTGGTAATGTTCCTGGTTCACAGTGAAACGGAGGAATCGGCGACGCGCTGGGTGGATGGCGATATGAAAGTATGCGTCCTTCATGTCAAGGGCAGCATACCAGTCCCCCAGATCCAGGGAAGGGATGATGGTGCCCAGAGAGACCACGCGGAACTGGGCCTTGACCAGGAACTTGTTGAGCCGGCGCAGGTCTAGAATGGGTCAAAGACCTCCTTTGGCCTTGGGAATGATGAAGTATCGGGAGTAGAACCCTTTCCCCCTCAGGTCTTTCGGTACCATCTCTACCGCCCCCGCCACTAGGAGCGTGCGAACCTCCTGTTCCAGGAGGTGCTCGTGAGAGGGGTCCCTGAGGAGGGAAGGGGGGTGGGGGTAGGCAGGGAGGAGAACTGCAGCATGTATCCGCCTCGCACCGCGCGTAACACCCAACGGTCTGACATAATGCTGGACCACGCACGGGAGAAACGGGATAGGCGGTTCAGGAAACAAGGGGACGGATCCGGTGATTGGTCTGGTATGCTGTCCTCAAGCACACCTTCAAAAGCCTGGTTTAGGGCCTGGCTGGGACTTATGTTGGCCTTGGCTCTAGCCCGGCCTATTGGAGCTATTGCTATTATTACATCGCCTCCTGTTATCCCCGCTTTGCCTGCGGTAGGGCTCATGCCTAGGACGAGGCTAGTAGTGATGCTGAGGAGGAGGCTGCGGTTTGAAGGGCTTCCGTTGAGTCGCCGGGGTGTGCATACCCAGCGTCTTGAGTGTAGCCCTCGAGTCCTTGAGGCTATGTAGCTTTGCGTCCATCTGGTCCGAAAAGAGCCCGGACCCTTCGAAGGGGAGGTCCTGGAGCGAGTTCTGGACCTCAGACGGCAGACCAGACTCCTGAAGCCACGCCGAGCGTCGCATGATCATGCCAGACGCGATTGTCCTGGCTGCCGCATCCGCCGAATCCAAGGACGCCTGGAGAGAGGTCTTTGCTACGACCTTGCCTTCATCTACCAGCGCCGTGAACTCCTGTTGGGAACCCTGCGGGAGATTGTCCTTAAACTTCCCCACTGCCGCCCAGGAGTTGAAGTTATGCCTATTGAGGGTGGCCTGTTGATTAGCAATCCTCAACTGGAGGCCCCCTGAGGAATACACCTTCCTGCCAAACAGGTCCAGGCGCTTCGCTTCCTTGGCCTTAGGGGCCGGGGCCTGCTGCCCATGGCGCTCTCTCGTTTACTGCCGAGAGTAGCTGGGAACATGGGCTTGGGTGGCAAAACAAGAAGTTGAACCCCTTTGACGGGGCGAAGTACTTGCGCTCCACAACCTGGGCTGTTGGAGCGCTGGAGGCCGGGGTCTGCCATATAGTCTTATAGTTCGACTGTATGGTCTTAATGAGCGGAAGCGCTATTCTGGATGGACCTTCTGGGCTCAGAATGTCCACTATGGGGTCCTCCTGCTCAACAGTCTCCTCGGCCTGTAACCCCAAGTTATGAGCAACCTTACACAGCAGCTCTTGGTGGGCTTTGTGGTCTATTGGCGGAGGCCCTGATACCGCTGTGCCTGCCACTGCTTCATCCAGGGATGATGAGCTGGTCAGCAGCTGCTCGGCTTCCTCCTGCTGGTCCCCTTGGTCCCCCTCTCCCGAGGGAGGGGCTTCCGGCTCGGGCCGGGACAGCTGACCTTGGGACTCGGTGCCGGTTTCTCCGGTCTCTCGCTCGGCGAAGGTGCAGGTGGTCTGGACACCGTAGCTTCCTGCACGGGACCGGTGCACCGAGTAGCTGGCCCTGGAGGAAGCCCCCTGCCGCTGATGGTAGACCCAAGGGGTCCAGAAGGGCCAGTGTCCTGGCGGTCCCCACTGGGGTTGCCACCCAGCCTGGTGTTCTCTGTTGTCCAGTGACCGGTACGGGTAACTGTAACGGCCCAAGTCAGCGCCGGACTCCGGCGACGCCGAATGTGAAGGCCACGGCGGTGCCGTCGATCTGTGCCGGCGGGAGGTCGACTAGCGGCTTCTTGCCGATCGGGAACGGGACCGGTACCGCTGCTCCCGAGACCGGGACCAGTATCGGTGCTCCCGAGACCTGGACCGGTGACTTCTGGAAGCCTTCGGTGATGACCGGCTCGCCTTTTCCTGGTGCCGGTCTCTGGGGGGGTGCCGGAGAGCGTCAGGTTCCTTGCACTAAACCCGTGCGCTGACTCGCCTCTGGTACCGAGACTTTCCTCTGCGTCGGGGTAACTGAGAGTCCACAGGCGCAAAGCTCGACTGGGATCAACGCCGGGAGCGATGCCGGGACAGTGTCCTCGAATGGCACACCATTGCCGGTTTTCCCCTCGACGGCACCCCGGGCCCGGGTGCCAGAGGCTTCTCCCTAGTCGGGAGGGGGCTCGCCGCCAACAACCTGATGAGGTCCTTCACTGCCTCAAAGGTGTCAGCTGTGGAGGGCTGATCTATTACTCCCTCGAGCCCGTCGTCCTGAGTTCCCTTAGGGCTGGACTTGGTGGGACTTGTGGTGCCGGTGCCGTCGGCGCCGGTACAGCGTCCATCACGCTCTTCCCGGTGCCCGGGCCCTTAAATGGCACCGGTCTCCTTTGTGGGGAACGTCCACGCCCTGCCTTGGGTTTAGCCTTGGGCCACACCAGGGAGGATGAGCAGTGCCGGGGCCTACTTTGCTCTGAGGCCGACAGCTTGCAGTGCTTATCAGGCACCGGGTCGCTTGACGACTCCGGGGCACTCCGCACTGAGGAGACTAGAGCCGGCGTCGGGCACTCTGGGCCCGATGGCTGCAGCGCGGCCTCCATCAACAACTGCTTCAAACAAAAGTCTCTCTCTTTCTTTGTTCTAGGCTTATACGCCTTGCAAATCTTACACCTCTCTGTTTCGTGTGCTTCCCCCAGGCAACGTAGACAGGAGTCGTGGGGGTCACTAACCGGCATAGGCTTGCGGCATGCCCTGCAGCCCGGGGCGGGTGCTGGAAGCCTCCAAGCACCTAATCTATTAAGTGTCCACAACAAGGGAATGCTAATGAACTGATAGCAGCTAAGTACTCTAAAGCTAAGGGATTGCTTCTCGTAGGAGAGAAAGAGGTTGTTCCAACGCCACCACGGACGGTAAGAAGGAACTGGAGGGGGTCGGGCCAGCGGGGATATATATGCACGGCGCAGTGGTGCCACTCAGGCGGGGGCCCCGCCGGCTGCCAGTAAGGGAAAAGTTTCCGACGCTCGTGCACACGGCGCGCACACACCTAATGTGGAATTGACGTGAACAAGCACTTGAAGAACAGAAAGATTAAGTGATTAACCTGGGTTACAGAATGAGTCCGCAAAGTTTAAAAGAGAATCCAGGTTTCTTGACTCCTCTGAGCTAATTGTTCAACAATGTTCCTAGGGTGTTAATAAAACACAGAACTATTCCCCACTTTACAACATTAAATGACAAATAATTTAACAGCCTAAAATGTTTGAATAGGTGTCTTATTGCAATTATAAAATGGAGAAACATCAAATTTAAAATTTTATTTAAAAAAAAATCCTGTTATATCCTTGAATATACCCTCCCATTATAAAATGTTTGTTCATAGTACATTCATAATAAAAAGATATCACTAGAATTGCAAGAAAATGTTTGATTATATTTATTTTTTTTCTAATGTTAAACACTTTTAAAAAGCAAATACAGTAGAACCTCAGAGTTACAAACACCTCGGGAATGGAGGCTGTTCTTAACTCTGAAATGTTCGTAACTCAAAACATTATGGTTGTCTTTCAAAAGTTTACAGCTGAACGTTGACTTAATACAGCTTTGAAACTTTACTATGCAGAAGAAAAATGCTGCTTTTAACCATCTTAGGGTACGTCTACAGTACGAAATTATTTCGAAATTATTCTATTCAAATTTTCTGAAGCGATTTTATACTTTCGGTCTTGCGTGTCCCCACTAAAGCACGTGAATTCGGTGGAGTGCGTCCACAGTACCGAGGCTAGCATCGAATGTCGGAGCGGTGCACTGTGGGTAGCTATCCACAGTTCCTGTAGTCCCCACCGCCCACTGGAATTCTGGGTTAAGCTCCCAGTGCTTGATGGGGCAAAAATATTCTCACGGGTGTTTCTGGGTGTGTGTCGTCAGTTGCTCCTCACTCCATGAAAGCTAAGGCAGACAATCATTTTGTGCCATTTTGGCATGCAGACGCCATACTGCTTTCAGCAGACGGTGCAATATGGTGCACTTGCTGAGGTGGAGTACAGAAATCGGATTAAAGACCCCTTTAAATTGAAAAAAACGGTTTGGTCGTGCGGACGGAATCAGTTTTATTTCGAATTAACTCGGCTAATTCCGAAATAACCGTGTACTGTAGACCAGGCCCTAGTTTAAATGAAAGAAACACAGTTTTCTTACCTTGTCAAATCTTTTTTTACACTTCCCCTTTATTTTTTTAGTAGTTTACGTTTAACACAGTACTATACCATATTTGCTTTTTTTTTCCGTCGCTGCTGTTGCCTGATTGCATACTTCCAGTTCCAAATAAGGCTTGTGATTGACTGCTCAGTTTAGAGACTAACAAATTTATTAGAGCATAAGCTTTCGTGGGCTACAACCCACTTCTCAAGTGGGTTGTAGCCCACGAAAGCTTATGCTCTAATAAATTTGTTAGTCTCTAAGGTGCCACAAGTACTCCTGTTATTTTTGCGGATACAGACTAACACGGCTGCTACTCTGAAAACTGCTCAGTTTGTTACTCTGAGATTCTACTGTACTACAGGTTCCTAAATTGCTTTTGAACTGCACAGCCCCGTTTTGCACTAGATCAGTGGACCTTTCCTAAATTTTACTCATTAAAATAGCACTGAAGATAGTACCTCTCAACTTTAAATTTGATACTTTTATTGTTTTAAAAAAAAAAACTCTAGAAAGTATCTAGAATTAGAAGTGAGTTATGAGCTAATGGTCAGCTATAAGACATTGTGCCACAGGACAGTCTGTGCCCGTGAAGTAATTTTAATTTAAAAAGGGAAAGAGCTGTTTGTTTTAGAGCAGCAGCATCCTTTCAACATGGCTTCAACTGAAGCCAAGATTCAGCTTAAATTTTTCATTAGAATCATTGTATCAGGCTCAAAACAACCTCTCAAATTTAGCTAGCTACTTCAATAAAAAAATTAAGCTAGAACAGGGGTGGGCAAACTTTTTGGCTTGAGGGTTGCATCGTAAATTGTATGGAGGGCCAGTTAGGGGAGGGGGTCGTGTCCTGGCCCCCACCTCCATTCAACCCTGTTTCATCCCCCGACCGCCCCGACCTCATCCAAACCCCCGCCCCCTGACTACCACCCCGAACTCCCCTGCCCTCTATCCAACCCCCCTGCTCCCTGCCCCCTTACCGCGCTGCCTGGAGCGCCAGTGGCTGGCGCTACAGCCGTGCCATGCCGCCGCCGCCACCACGCAGCTCAGAGCACCGGGGTCAGGCCGGGCTCTGCAGCTGCACTGCCCCAGGAGCTCACAGCCCCGCCACCCAGAGCATTGCGCCGCCAGCGGGGCGAGCTGAGGCTGCGGGGGAGGAGGAACAGCGGGGGAGGGGCCGGGGGCTAGCCTCCCGGGCCAGGAGCTCGGAGGCCGGGCAGGACGGTCCCACTGGCCTGATGTGGCCCGCGGGCCGTAGTTTGCCCACCCCTGTGCTAGAATCAACCTAGCTGCCCGTGATGCACTGCATAAAACAATGACTGAGATAATGGCATTAAATGTAAGAAGTATTTCAAGAAATCCAAAGCAGGAGGAGTGTGAGAAGAATAGGAAGACTGAAGGGAATCCAGAAGGTCTTAACACCACCCTCCCAAAAAGTCAAAGTTCAGTATGAAAGCTCCATATAAAGGCATAAGTGTATTAATATTTTTAAATAATGCACTTGGCTCTTTGTCTTTAATAGTAACATTATAAACCTTGAGATCAGATGTATGGCCCAAGACGTCCAAATAGTGACAATATTGCTGAAAATTATCTTAATCTGAATTGCAACATTATATCTCCTAATTTGATAAGGAAATCTATGTAGTTCATGTAAAAAACTCACAGAATTTTGCTATCAGATGCATGTGGTAATACTGGACTCAATCAGCTTCTTGATACTTATCATTAATGATAATTGGTTAGCTATAGGATGACCAGATGTCCCAATTTTATAGGGACAGTCTGAATTTTTGGGTCTTTTTCTTATATAGGCTCCTATTACCCCCCCATCCTCATCCTGATTTTTCACATTTGCTGTCTGGTCAGCCTAGTTAGCTATAGTCTAATTACATGGGTTTTTGTCTCCTGTGCAAAATCTTTAAAAACAACCCTAACATTTTTTTGCAGAAGACTAAAATAATGTATTGTGTGATCAATCTGCATATATTTAATGATAGTTTGTTTTATCTTTGTATTTGATAAATACAAAGATATTTTGATAAATACAAAGATAGACATTCTTAAAGCTTTCTCCCTCTCTCATAACAGATGAGTGAAAGGTCCTAAGTGCCACGTCTTTCATGGCAAACATGACTGATAGCACACACTGCACACGTTAATTAAAATGTTTTCCTTATACTTGCAGAGGCTCTAGGATATAAAATTTCTCACGAAGTTACTGCAGTCCTAAGACATTTTGCACAGAAACACTTCGCGATAACACCAAAATGTCTTCCAGGCACACTAACAGGCCTCTACAATATTAAACACCCATGCTATAGACCTGCTCTAAAATGATGTAAAACTTTTCTTTACTCCAGTCATGTGACTTTTTTTTAGACTAATTAGATTCATATATATTTAAGTTTTACATAGCTCTCCCTTAAAAACAAACCGCACCAATCATATTATCATAGTCTAGTACAGAGGTTCCCAAACTTATTTGGCCTACCGCCCCCTTTTCAGAAAAAAAATTACTCAGCGTCCTCCTTTTCAGACTCAGCGCCCCCCTGGAAATCTACCTTCTTTAAGCGAACAAACAGAAAGATGCAGTGACAAATTTGCATTCTTTTATGTATCTATATTTCTACCTACGTCCTACAATATAGTAAAGAAAGATGTGTTATTAGAATATCGCCCACGACATCAGGTATACGGTGGTTTTTGCGTAAGACGGCAAAAGACAACCAAACTAAAATACTAATGAAACTAATAAACTGGGTTTTGTTCTTTGCTCAGCATTAGATATATGTATTTGATATTAAATTGTCAAATACCAAACTAAATTTATCAAGAAATAGTTAATTTAAAAAATAATCAATATGCAATTAAAAATCAGTTAATAGTTTTAATTTAGTTTGTCCTGATTTAAATAATTGTTCCTTATTAACACACGCCTTATTTACCAATTAATACAGATGATTTGATAGATATAAATAAATGTTAATACTTAACAGGCTTTTTACGATTTCATTCCCCTGTTTTCGTTAATATTGTAATAAAAAATATGACAAATATATTGACTGTACACTTCAAATAGTACTGTACCGACACAAGCCTGCTACAATTTTATTATTAGTAAGCACTAGAGACACAGAAACGTACGGTAGATATGTAAGAAAATGTATAAAAATACTCACGTGTAAATTGCTGTTTTATTGAAACAACAATAATACAATTTGCTTTGTATGTGATCCGTAATCCGTAAAGATCGAAGGTATCGAATATGAATAAAAATAAAAATTTTAAATACTTATTGCACTATTGTTAACTGCTTTTTAAACAATTCAGAAACAATCTAAATTAGATTTCATACATGTCGCCTATTTATAGTATCGTATTGTAAACAAGTCATTACACGCACATATTCCTGCCGATGCATGCTGGACTTCCCAACAATGCGCGACACGCTCGCCTGCCAACACTTGCTTGTTAAGAGCTGTTGGTGGACTTGACACCTGATCGGTTATAATTTGTGAATTTATTTGGAAAATAAAGTAATCACTACAACTTTAACTCTATGTTACACAAAAGATGAAACATGTACGAACGGTTTTTCAAAATTTTCTTATATTCTCTTCTTTCTTTATGCTTCCACCGCCCCCTTATTTTTATTCAACGCCCCCCCAATTGCACCCGAGGCTACTACTGCCCCCCTGGATCGTTCCAGCGCCCCCCAGGGGGCGGTATCGCCCACTTTGGGAACCTCTGGTCTAGTACATTATTCCCTACACTTCAGGGCAGTAGTTACCAAAAATCTGTACTTTAACACTGCAATTCACACTAGAAATAGCCCATGAAGCTCAGCTACAGTAGCTGTTGATCTTGCCACCTGGCAGCAGTGCCACTTACTCGCTGTTTAGATTTCTCCTGGTGGAGAGGAACTCAGCAAAATGTCAGTTTAAAAACAAATGCCTGAATTAACCAGTGAATACGTGTATTCCTGATCTATTGTAGTTAAGGAAAACCCACATGTGAAGTTGGAGCCCAAGCAAATCCATCCTCCTGGATTAATTCCAGCTGATCAACTAACTGCATGGTTAAACATTTTGCCAGAGATTAGGTCATTAGTCATTTCTCTAGAATTTCACATCTGGAGATGAGGTTCAGGCTTAAGAAAGAAGGAGGCAGAAAAAGTTCAGCAAGGAAGGAAGGGGCGGGAAAGAGAGGCAGAGAAGGATGCAGGGCTAATAAGGGTTTGAGGATATGACTGGGACCTTCAACATGACTGGGGAACTTTTCCCTGTATCACTTGAACTGTTGGAAAGTCAGAGAAACCCAATGCAAAGATAGCTCAAGGCAACGTAGGGCAAATTAAGTTTGGAAGAGCAATCTTAAAAAACAAGAGCCCTGCTCAGGAGAGTTAAGGATGCATCAACAGTTGCAGTGACTGCTTCAGTCTTACTGCAATAAAAGTCCTGTTCAGCTTCTCAAGCAGGTGGTTCTGCATCTATGTATTCCTCTCAAACCTGCTTTCTCCTCAGAGTACAATACAGGGAATGTGCATAAGTGCCAACACATCATGGAGTTTAGGGCTGATGAACTGTATTAAGCCAACTGAAGAAGTATGCGATTAATGAAATTCCAACAACTGCACTCTCTACTTCAAAATCTTAAAATTCAGTTGCTACACAGACAAACATTAGCTAATATAAAACTGACAAACCTAATATCTATTCCTAAGTAAGGAAGATATGCCCATACCTCTAATTTCCGAGTTACTTACTGATCAATACTAGTCACTATGGGAAAGTTGTTTACTTGAAGTAGACAAAACAAATTATTTTTGACACATTTTCCTTGTAACTGAGGAAAAGTGACTTCCTCATTCACACAGTTTCCACATCTTTCTCAATGGACATTGCCTGAAATATGAATCCCACTCAGCCTACTTCAGATTAACCTAGATAGAGCTCTCACATATCTTAAACATCTGAGGAAAACTGCAGCTAAAGTGAGGATGCATAATAACCATCTAAGCAACTGGCCGGCACTCTATGACTTGCAAACGCTCAAATTCTCCAATCATCTGGATTTGCCCTCTGTTACTCTGCAACACGACGAGTATGGCTCCATTTGTCTCACACCAACTATACTCAACCATGTGCACCATAACTGGGATAGCTCTACCTACACCAGTACCTAAGCTCTCTGTGTTAAGCAACATCACTCCTCCACACATCTGTCATGACTATGCTACAGCCAGAATGGCTCAGATCAGGGCAAACCCAAGCCTACCACTATACAGAGACCTTTTTAACCACTCAAGAATGCTCTTGTCATTGAGGTTCAATGATATCTGTTGTGGGCCCACTTGACCTGCCCAGATTTCTCTGTGATGTCAATTTGCCACACTGCTCATGAAGTCCTTCTGAACCGTTTTGAACAAGACAGGGTCAATGTGCAGTCAACCTTCACACCTGGAGCCAACAAGAGGATCCCACATGCAGTTGTGGCAACATCATATATCAGACATTGGACAAAAACACCATATATCACTTACTACTGCCCTCTGACCAGATTTGATGGTAGTCTGAGGGCTCTGAACTTCACTGATGAGGCTACCACAAACTCACTTGGCAGCTCCACATCTGGTAAGAAGAAGACTGTTTCCACAAGTGTTAGTATGTATCCACAAAAAGAACAAGGAATCTGGTGGCACCTTGAAGACTAACAGATTTATTTGGGCATAAAACATTATATCTCTGAATTTGATAAGGAAATCTATGTAGTTCATGTAAAAAAAAAACTCAGAATTTTGCTATCAGATGCATGTGGTAATACATTTCAACAAAAAAACTTCATAAACAGACTTCAAAGAGAAACTGCTGAGCTACAATTCATTTGCAAACTTAACACCATCAATTTGGGCTTGAATAGGGACTGGGAGTGGCTGGCTCACTACAAAAGCAATTTTCCCTCTCTTGGTATTGACACCTCCTCATCAATTATTGGGAGTGGAGTACATCCACCCTGACTAAATTGGCCTTCAACATTGGTTCTCCACTTGTAAGGTAACTCCCTTCTCTTCATGTGCCAATATATACTTATATCCCTGTATCTGTAATTTTCACTCCATGCATCTTAAAAAGTGGGTTTTTGACCCACGAAAGCTTATGCCCAAATAAATCTTTTAGTCTTTAAGGTGCCACCGGACTCATTTTTTTTTTTTTTTTAGAGAATTGTAAAACACTTAGAACATCCTATGATAGAGTCTAACCAGCATTCTTTTTGCAAGGGAAAATCATGCCTCATTAATTTATTGGAATTCTTTGAATGTGTTGATAAAAGAGTGGATAAAGGCAAACCAGTTAATTTATTTGGACTTTCAAAAGGCCTTTAGCAAAGTCCTTTATAAGAGGCTAATAAAGAAACTAAGTAGTTATGATGCGAAAAGCAAAGTAGTGGCACAGATAAGAAATGGATTAAAAACAACTTGAACAACAAAAATTATCTGTTTTTCTCATGAAAAATGTAAATAGGAAGGTGCCACAGATTCTGTGCTAGGATTAGTATTCAATACATTTATTAATAATCTAGAAAATGAGTAAGCAGTGATATGGCCAAGCTTGGAGATAAAGTTATTTAGGTTACAGAAAACTGAATGACTTCATAAGGAACCTAACCAAACCGTATGAACAGCCATGATGGCAAATTAAATTCAATGCTAACAAACACAAATATTAACATTGGATAGAATGATTTGAACTACTCATATACCATTCATTTAGATCAGGGGATCTCAAACTGGGGGTCACGAGGTCATTACATGGGGGTCGCGAGCTGTCAACCTCCACCCCAACCCCGCTTGCCTCCAGCATTTATAATGGTGTTAAATATATAAAAAGGTGTGTTTAATTTATTGGGGGGGGGTCGCACTCAGAGGCTTGCGATGTGAAAGGGGTCACCAGTAAAAAAGTTTGAGACCCACTGATTTAGAACCCAGTAGCACAGTGGTAGGCAACCTGCGGCCCATCAGGATAATCCGCTGGCAGGCCGCGAGACAGTTTGCACGGCCACCCGCAGCTCCCAGTGGTCGCGGTTCGCCGTTCCCAGCCATTCTAAAGTTATGAATATTGACTATGTACCAATATTTGAAATGTGTTTGCTCCTGGGGTGACACCCACAAGGTAGTTTACATCCAGTCTAGCCAGCACATTGTGGATGAACCATTCAAGGTAATGGCCCATTAAGAAACACAATATGCCATGGAAGAAGCTTATCCCCACCTGATGGCCTTTCCTGTGTACGTTCTAGCCAGTATATGGGTAATGGCTCCTGCTATGACTCATAGAAGCATACAAGGATATGTGACCAGCTCCTGTGACACAAGACTCATATGGTACCTGCACTTTTCCACTAACTGTGCTGGGGACTTAGCTTGGAACAATGAAGTCCCCTCCTCATGGAAGAAGCTATAAAAGGGGGATGTAACATCATCAATTGGGCCTCACTCCCACTACAACTCAACATCTATAAAGATGTCTGAAAAACAGAAGACTTGGACTCGGGAGGTGGTCCCAAGCGGAAAAGAGGGAATCCCAGCATGTGCAAAGAAGGTTTAGACACTGTTTGATTCAAATCCTGTCTATTGTATAGAACTTAGATTGCGATTTTGTTTTATTTCTTAGGTAACCAACTTTGATCTGTATGCTATTACTTACAATCACTTAAAATCCATCTTTCTGCAGTTAATCAGTCCGTTTTATATTTTTCACTTAAAACAGTGTGTTTGAAGTGCAAAGGGAAATCTGCTCAGGAACAGGGGCTGGTACATTGTCCTTTCCACATCAAGGGAGAGGCAGACTGGATAATAACTTACACTGGTCAGGCTTCTGACCAGGGCAAGACGGTACAGCTCTGGGGTTCTAGGCTGGGGATCTGGGGGGCCTTGGCTGAAGCCTCTCTATTGTTGGTTCATGAGTGGCTAGCGAAAGTATTCATGTACCTCAGCTGGGTGTGCCCCTGACTGTGAATGTTTGTGTGAGTGCAAGATCTGGAGGGGTTTGCAGCTTGTCAAATAATCAGTGTGCGAGGGAGCTTGGGTTGGTAAGACAGAGGGCTAAACAGTACCCCAGTTCCAGGTTGCACCGCGGGGAACCTGTCACAGAGGGCGTTTCTAAAATAGGGGACAAGAATGATTAGAGGTATGGAGAAACTGTCAGAAAATGTACTGAAAAATTCACTTTAGAGAAGACATGATAAAAATACATAAAATAATGAAAGGTTAAAAGAGGACAGCATGAATGCTACTCACCCTCTCTCATACTAGAAGAGCATGGGGATACTCAACAAAACTGAAAAGATGGCAAATTCAAAGCTGACAAAGGAAATTCTTTTTCACATAGTATACTGGAACTCATTGCCACAAGATATCATAAAGGCCAAAAACTGAGCAGGATTTAAAAAGTGGATTAGATATTTCTATGGATAACAACAATATCCAGTACAATAATAGTAAATGCTAACAATAAAAACAAAGGCATATAAACTTTCAAGCTTTGGAGAATAAGCTAACCTCCAATTATTGGGGATTAAGAGCAGGTAGATTTTCCCTCACCTACCTGCTGCAGAGTTTCTTCCTCTGAAATACCTGATACTAGCCCCAGTCAGAGAAAGGAGACTGGCTAGACAGGTCTGATCCCATATGGCTGTCCTGATGTTAAGAGTAGATATCAAAAGGAAAAAACTGAATTTGTTGAAAACTGTGGATCTCAAATTTATGTAGTGGACATGGTAGTGATTAAGCACTATTTCTGCATATAAGTAAGACTTTTCAGACTAATTCCCCTGCCCAAAACTATCCTCCTATTAAATACAGTAGGGAAATAAGGACTAATTTTTACAGATTGTCACACTGATATACCAGGTGTATGAAAAATGTTCAAGGGCTAACAATGAAAGATAAAACACCACATTCTAAATCCACCGTGCAGTCTGTTTAGGATGAGCCTTACATACATTCCTGTTCCTATAACAGGATAGCTTATGGCATGAGGAACCGCAAAAAAATTTGAGTAGGTAGTGTCATACTGTCCATTGGCAATAAGATTATCTTTACAATCGTACAGGAACACAATGGAGAGCTGAAGATTAATCCTAAGCAAAGAGCATCTTTCTAGTGTGATAAAAATCAGTATGTCCATGCTTTAGATGATAAATATCTCCATCTGACAGAATATTCCAAAACTGATAGCTTGGCATCGAGGTTATTCATGCTTCTTTAAGTAAACAGATTTGTAAGTAATAAACAGGTTATAGCACCATTTCTTAAAATAATTGTAAACTATTTCATGGAGTCTCCCATAAATACATATTTACTATATACTAATGCAGATTACTGAAATATCTTATATCGCTGTATAGAGGGAGCATAACAATAATTTTTGTATCTCTATCCCCATTCTACTACCAATGTGTGACGCAGAGGAATTAAAAATTGCAGAAAAATCCTGTGAGGAACAGACAGGTAGCTTCATCTGCTCATCATACACACAGGTGCCTGTAACACAGATATAGAAAAAAACAGCATGACCAATGCAGCCAAATAAAAAAAGGGGCAAAGAAGAGCCAAGTCAAAAGAGCTAGAAAGCCATGTTCCTTCTCCAGCATGAACTGAAGTCTGCCTAAAAAATGAGATTAATTAATGCTTGATCCTGAGCCCATGAGAATGACCATGGGTTGCACTCTTCACAATGGCACGCATCCCACTAAGGGGACAGTTGGGTTGTAATTACTTGTAGGAGGAGGGCCTCACAACCAAAAATAGAAGACGAGCGTCTAGGCACCCAAGCAAAGGATCTGAAAGACACCCTGTTTAACTATACAGATCCATGACCTCTGTTGAATTTCATGGCCCCTACTACTCCATTAGTTGCTGGTCTTTCAAAATAGGCAGGGACTATACAGGGAAGGAATAATGTGGCCTAATGATTACAATTCAGAGTCCAGAAGAAAAGAAAAAAAACAATGTTCGCATATAACTATCCAAATGAAAAACAGCCTTATGAAATGTTAGCAAAGTCAATCTGTTAAATAATATAATTCCTGAATTTAAGAAGAACAAGAATGAAATGCCTGCAAGCTGCATGGAAACTTTTAAAAACACCATAATAGAGGCTCAAACTATATGTATACCCCAAATATAAAAAACAGTAAGAGGACCAAAAAAATGCCACCATAGCTAAACAGAGTAAAAGAGGCAGTTACAGAAAAAAAGACATGTTTTAAAAATTGGAAGTCAAATCCTACCAAGGAATATAGAAAGGGACATAAACACTGGCAAGTCAAATGTAAAAATACAATTAGGGAGACCCAAAAAGAATTTGAAGAGCAACTAGCAAAAGACACAAAAACAACAACAAAAATTTTAAGTACATTAGAAGCAGGAAGTCTGCCAAACAATCAGTGGGGCCATGGGATGACTAAGGTTCCAAAGGAGCACTCAAGGAAGACACGGCCATTGCAGAGAACCTAAATGAATTCTTTACATCGGTCTTCACGGAGGAGGATGTGAGAGAGACTCCCACACCTGAGCCATTCTTTCTAGGTGACAATTCTGAGGAACCATCCCGGACTGAAATATCAATAAAGGAGCTTTTGGAACAAGTTGATTAATTAAAAGGTAATAAATCACAAGGGCCAGATGGCATTCACCCAAGAGTTCTGAAGGAACTCAAATATGAAATTGTATACATAACTGCGGTATGTAACCGATCACCTAAATCGGCCTCTGTATCAGATGACTGGAGGATAGCTAATGTGATGCTTCTTTTTTAAAAAGTCTCCAAGGGCAGTCACGGGTCAGTAAGCCAAATTTCAGTATCAGGCAAATTGGGTGAAACTATAGTCAAGAACAGAATTATTGGATACATAGTAGGACAGAATATGTTGGGGAAGAGTCAACACAGCTTTTGTAAAGGGAAATCATGCCTCACCAGTCTATTCGAATTCTTTAAGAGGGTCAACAAATATGCGGATCAAGGTGATCCAGTGGATATAGTGTACTTGCACTTTCAGAAAGCCTTTGACAAGGTCCCTCACCAAAAGCTCGTAAGCAAAGTACGGAATCATGGGATAAAAGAGAAGATCCTCTCATGGATGAGTAACTGGTTAAAGATAGGAAACAAAGGGTAGAAATAAATGGTCAGTTTTTACAGTGGAGCGAGGTAAATAGTGGTATCTTCCATAGATCCATAATGGGACCAGTGATGTTCAACATGTTCATAAATGATGTGGGAAAAGGAGTAAACAGCGAGATGGCAAAGTTTGCAGACGATACTAAGTTACTCAAGATAGTTAAGCCCAAAGTAGTCTAACAAAGAGTTATAAAGGGATCTCACAAAACTGGATGACTGAACAACAAAATGGCAGATGAAATTTAATGTTGATAAATACAAAGTAATGCACATTGGAAAACATAATCCAACTATACGTAGAAAATGATGGGGTCTCTTGAGTGGTAACAGCTAATTTAAAGATATTGGTAGTCATTGTGTTTAGTTTTCTGAAAACATCCCCTCAATGTGCAGCAGCAGTAAAAAAAGCTAACAAAGTTAAGAACCATTAGGAAAGGGACAGATAGATAATAAGACAGAAAATATAATGACACTACATAAATCCATGGTATGCCCACACCTTGAATTCTATGTGCAGTTCCAGTTGACCCATCTAAATATACACACACACACAC
This sequence comes from Emys orbicularis, assembly GCF_028017835.1. Classification (NCBI taxonomy): domain Eukaryota; kingdom Metazoa; phylum Chordata; order Testudines; family Emydidae; genus Emys; species Emys orbicularis. The sequence goes on along the minus strand of NC_088691.1, from coordinate 83,839,629 downwards.
ACACACACACACACACACAAAACAGAAAAAGTACAAAAAAGGGGCAAAAAAAAATGATTAGGGGTATGGAATAGTTTCCAAATAAGGAGAGATTAAGAAGACTGGGACTGTTCAGCTTGGAAAAGAGATGATTAAGAGGGGGATATGATAGAGGTCTATAAAAATCACAAAAGTTGTGGAGAAAGTGAATAAGTGTTATTTACTCCTCCACATACCACACAAACCAAGGGTGACGCAATGAAATTAATAGGCAGCAGATTTCAAACAAACCTAAGGAAATTCTTCTTCACACAAAGCACCAGCAGCCTGTGGAACTCAATGCCAGGGGATGTTTTGAAGACCAAAAGTATAATTAGATTCAAATAAGAATTAGGTAAGTTCATGGAGGATAGGTCCATCAATGGCTATTAACCAAGATGGTCAGAGATGCAACCCAATGCTTTGGGTGTCCCTAAACCTGTGACTGCCAGAAGCTGGGACTGGATGACAGGGATGGATCACTGAATAAATTGCCCTGTTCTGTTCCTTCTCTCTGAAGCATGTGGTACTGGACACTGTCAGAAGAAAGGATATTGGGCTAGATGGACCACTGGTCTGACGCAGTATGGCCATTCTTAGGTTTCTGAAGATTTTTTATTTATTTTAATGTAATATTCATACAAAAATAAAATCAAAAGGAAAAGCACACATTCTCCCCAAAACAAACAGATTTTTTTCAAGACTCCTACATATCAATACCATAGCATTCATGAACTCCTGTTCAATACATCATCCAGATATCAAACGGTTATTACGGTTTTTTGTTTTAATGTAGGTAGATTATTTTTGAAGGGACGTGTACTTCTCAAACATATTTCAAAAAGAAGATTCCTAACTCTGTTTCCACTAGGCTTAGCTACCCAGAGAGAGAGAGAGAGAGAGAGAGAGAGAGAGATTACCATAGCATCTTAACAGAACCCGTGCGTGAAAAATGCTGGTCCAGGAAAATTATGCCAAATGGTACAACATGAACATAGTTTAGGTTCAGGGACAAGTAATGTTGACTTACTAGAAGTCGATCAAGGACAGTGGCAAATTATTATGGCAAGGTGTTATGTACACATAACTTGGGTTTATAGCAATGATTTTCATGTTATCACACGAGGAATTTTAGAAATTGGTCTAAGAGCTGCTAATTGAAATGAGTGATGCACACTGTATTAATTCCAGAAGAAGTTACTGAAAAAGATTAAGAAAATGGCCCCAATCCACGACATGGACACAATGGATAAACTTCACTATTCACCTACTTAAAGAACTAAAGAGAATTGCAACTAAGACCCACAAATTGGAAAACCCTGGTATTACTATAAGGAACATTAATGGAAATGACAACATTGACCACAACACATCTTTAAGTGGGTGCAGGGAGGCGTTGTTCAGCTTGCTGGGAGAGAGGGAATAGCGCCTTACAGCCAGGAGGGGGAGCAAGACTCAGAAGCTGCTGCAAAAGGGGGAGTTAGTCAGTGTGGTGACAGTGACTCATCCCCAAGGACCAGAAGGACTTGGGGAGTTCAAAAGGGTCAA